>NC_053397.1:130720638-130873138 GCF_905171765.1 Bufo bufo | reverse complement strand
TATATAAGAAAATTCGGCGGCACCAGTAAACTGGCTCAGGTGCAACGTCCAATGGAGTGAGCTTCACCCTTAATATATACCAGAAATAGGACAGCACTCCAAGACTTGAAAAAACAGTCTTTATTCACCCATGTGAAGCAGTAGCAACGTTTCAGCTCACAACTGAGCCTTTCTCAAGCAAACAAAATACAAGCTTGTGCCTACCTTAAATAGCACTCAGATAATCAGGTGACCAATGAACATACAGATCAAAAACATGTGACCATTTACCATGTGAAGACCATTTACCTAATTGAGTCATGTGAACAATTACATATGCAAAATATCCTGACATTTGATACATAAAATTGCACATATTTGTGTTACATCCAAACACTTTACATTTAATGGTGCATTTATCAAAGTGCGTATATACATAAACACAGTGAATTTAATCGATGTGAAATTAATAAATAGTATATAAATCATTAAAATCATCCACCACGGAGACTGGGAGAAAAAAGCGTTTGACTATGTCCGACAATATCGTGCGGCCATGTGAATACTGGCCAAAAATAGAATTTTTAACTAATACTGCAGGTACCACATAGTGTCAAAGACAAACCTCTAACGCAAATATGCGCACGCAGCTCAGCTCCACTACATCGCCAGTGACCCGGCTCCGTTGTATTCCTATGTGAGAGCCAGCGCATGCGCATAATGCGGCATTGACTTAGAAGTGTCATCTTTGTTTCTGGAAGGGCACCAATATTACCAATGTGTCAACCTAACTATCCGGGCCAATCGGAGAAGGATCCATCCTCCCGGATGGATCAACCCCTCCAAAGTTGTGGTCAGGTAAGGGGGACACCCCACGTGAATGTGGCGTACCCCGAACCATCTCACCATTACGGTCCATAGATAGTATAATGGGGATCTCCCATATATATCGCTTAGTAGCAGAGATTGATTTGACACAAAGTGGATACAGTAACGCAGGAAAATCCATCCAGTTAATTCTATACGCATGGAGCACCGCGAACTGTCACATATGTTCAAACTTCTATATTCGCCATCTTCGCATCAGTCTACATGGTGTCTAAAAAGGAAAAGAGAAAAGAGAAAATTACTCATATGCTTGTAAATCTATATTCCACCTCTACTACAGGGATTGTATTTGAAAGCATCAATCATGGAATATCAGGCAAGCAGCCATCTAAACACATCCAGGGTTATATTCAACATTTAATCCTTTACGTTTTAAGCTGTCTAGGGTGTATATCCACCACATTTCTTTATTTTTCAATATTTTGAGTCTGTTACCCCCTCTCCTGGGGGGAGGTACATGATTTACAATCCAGCATTTTAATTTACGTTCCACATGGTTATGTTCAGTAAAATGATTTGGCACCGGTAAATCAAGTCGTTTCTGACGTATTGAGAATCTATGATTATTCAATCTGGTTTTTAAATCAGTGGAAGTTTCTCCCACATATAATAGGTTGCATGGGCAAGTCAAAACATAAACTACAAAATTGGAGTTGCACGTCAAATGAAAATTAATGGGGTATGTCCTTCCAGTGGCAGGATGTATGAAGCTGCGTCCTTTGCCAATATACTTGCAGTTTACGCAGCTCAGACACGGAAAACTGTCCAAACCATGTTTTGTAAATTTCATTTGATGTGTTCTCTGTTTAGGGCCACAATCTGCTCGTACCAATTGGTCCTTCAGACTGCTAGCTCTCCGGTATGATAACAGGGGAGGCAGTCTGAATTCTTGAATGTCACTGAATGTGTTCCCCAATATGCTCCAATGTCGTTTAATGATCCTACCAATAGCGGCACTTTCCTCCGTATGTATAGAGATAAAAGGTATCCGACGTGGGGGATTATCAATATTCTTACCCGCTAGGGTTTCTGCTCTGTCCATGTTATAAGCCCTCTGTTTATGTTTGTACAGCAACTTTGGCGGATAGCCCCTGTCCTCAAATTTCTTTGACATTTTATCAAGGGCCTCCGTCAAATTGCTGTCCTCTGAAGTTATCCTTCGTACCCGCAAAAATTGTGAGTACGGTAGATGTCTAACCATATTTCTCGGATGATTACTATCATACCGTAATATGGTGTTTTTGTCAGTGGGCATAGTGTATAATTCTGTATGGAATTTGTCCCCAGAAAAAGTGACCGTGGTATCAAGGAACTGTACCTCCGTATGTGAAGAGACCAGTGTGAATTGGAGATCACGATTTTTACTATTCAAGTAAATGTGAAAATCAATCAATTCGTTTTCAGTGCCAGTCCAGATGAGGAAGACGTCATCAATATAACGCCACCACCGCAGAACATGTCTGAAGTGGTGTGAAACATAGATGACGTCTTCCTCAAATTTTCGCATAAAAATATTTGCGAACGTTGGGGCCACATTAGACCCCATCGCCACACCCCTTAATTGTTTGTAGAAGGTATCCTGAAAAAGGAAATAATTCCAATGCAGGACAATGTGTAGAAGAGATAAAATGAAATGCCTAGCAGATTCAGTCATCAAGGAAAGTTCTAGCATATATTCCACTGCTGCTATACCTAGTGTGTGATCAATCGAGGTATAAAGAGAGACCACATCAAAGGATGCAAGAATGTATGTTTGCTCACTATCTAACTCAACCGCATTAAGTTTACACAGAAAATCAGTCGTGTCTTGAATGTATGAGACTGCCCCTATCGCAAAATTGCGGAGTATCCTATCCAAAAAAATCGCAATGTTACTGAATATTGACTCCAAACCGGATACTATCGGCCGGCCAGGGGGATCCACCAGAGACTTGTGGACCTTGGGGAGCACATATATCACAGGTGTGACTGGATGTGCCACCACAAGGTACTCACAGAGGTCCTGGTCAATCACCCCCGCCGCCAATGCATCGGTAAGGCATTGTCTGATGATCCTGGCGATTTCAAATTTAGGGTCACAATTAATCGCCATATACACTTTCGTATCACCAAGCTGTCGCTCTATTTCCGCAATGTATTTGTGTTTATCTAAGATGACCACCCCCCCACCCATGTCAGCAGGTTTAATTACCAAAAGGGGATCATTCCTTAATTGTTCCAGTGCGGCTATTTCGAATTTCGTCATATTAGGACGTGTGAATGTGTTTGTAACAGATGATTTAAAAACAGACAACTCTTTTTTGACAACATTCATATATGCCTCCAACGCTGGGTTATTAACCACTGGTGTGAAGGTGCTTGTACCCGGCAGACTGAGTCTCCTCATGCAAAATTCACTCGCCTGAGGGGAATCAGTCTGCAGCTTATTGTGGAACCAAATTTTAAATTTTATGGACCTTGTGGCGAAAATAACCTCGCCACTGGGTTTTGGAGTGGCCTGGTTGCCAGCCTCTTGCCCCAGGATTATGGGCCCTCTCATCAGCCCATGCAAAACTTAAACCCCATGGCGATTTTACTGTGTTTGTGGCATCTGAGCGCTCAGATCCAAGCCATATGGGGACATGTGGGGTTTTGAGGTGTGTGACAGAACCATCTGTCTGTGTAATTGTATTGTATGTTATGTGATGGTACCCAGATAGCTAATTTTATTGTATTTGTGTATTCTGAGTGCTATTCACCTAATGATATGCACTCAGACTTGAGCTATCTGGGAATATGTTAAATGTCTGCGTTTGCTGTGAGGGTGTGACATTGTGTGTTTGGGTGGTGATTCCTGTCCTGTTGTTCCCACATGTGTATTGGTGATTTCCCTTTGTCCTGAGAGATAATTGAATTGCTCCTCGGGTGTCTCCAGGGCAGAGAGGAGGAAACCATGATGCATTGTGGGGATGTGTTGTGTCTGTGTATCCTGAGTGCTACGTATCTGTCCTGTGTCACAGTCTTCCTTCTGGTCCCCTAGGGACGTGTACACCAGATGGGGACCTGCATAAATAGGGGCGGGTAGCCCTCAATAAAGTGTTCCTGTTTTACACTCAACATAGAGCCTCGTCTCATGTGTGTGGGGATTGCTATACGTGTATACTCCCCTGGCTATTACTCCTAGCTCTTGTAAGAGCTGTTCCTGGTTCCTGTGGTGGTATAGGTGTCGAGCGGAGTGCTTGGAGTCCTCGGGAGGCACTGGAGGTACCCGGTTGGGGTGCCAGGAGATCCGTTACATTGGTGGCAAGCGGCGGGATCGTTCCCACAGCCAGAAGGACAGCTACAGGAGACACCATTCCATGGATTTTACAATTTGAGGGCAACGCATGTCCTAGTACAGCGACCCTGACAGCACCAGAATGGAAACAGCAGTGGAGTACGATGAGGGAGTCATGGATGACCGAGATGCAGTCCGCAAAGGCATCTGGTACCAGGTACTGGGTATTGTGGAGTATATGCGGGACCAGAGACTCCCCACGGAAGACCAGCGGTTGCAGAAGTGAGTAGCCCTGCGGATGCCCTTCCTGGGAGAGCAGCCCCGGGAGGAATGGGTAAAGGAATTTTAACTCCTAGCATGGCAGGAGCTGTGGCTGGAAGATGCCTACCAGGCGCTCTGGTGGTATGGGGCACAGTACCTACCCAGGACAGCTGAGCATGACAAGCCGGAGGGAGAAGAGTTTGATGGTCCTGGCTTGTTATGGGAGACTTTTTCAGAGCTGGAGTTTGGGAGCCCTACACAAGCCCGGTTCAGGGACCTCTTTGAGTGGCGGGGACGACACTCATGAGATTGAGCAGGACCTGGTCCACCTGGTGAACCGGGAGATGGAGCTGGAACAGGGCTACCAGCAGCTGTTCCACTCCAGTGAGAAGGCTCAGCAGGAGAGCAGAGTGTCAGACCCAGGTCCAGAGCCCTTCAGCTGGGAGGATATTGTGTATGTTTACTGGGAAGAACCCCAGGTGGCCGGTGGAGATGGGACCGAGGTCTCTCCACTGCTCCTGCAGGGAATTGGGAGCCCAGTCTCCATTCCCCAGCGGCAGGCTGAGTTACAGTGGGCAGAGACAGTCAGTCCTGTCCCCCAGCGGCAGAGTGTCCTACAGGGAACAGAGAGCCCAGTCTCCTTTCCCCAGCAACAGGACACTGTATTGGGCGCGGAAACAGTTGGTCTCCCTCCCCAGAGGCTGGAAGTATGTATGGGAGAGGAGCTTGTTACCCCCTCTCCCTATCGGCAGTGTGAATTGCAGGCAATTGGGAGCCTAGTCTCCATTCCTCAGCGGCTGGGTGATTTACAGGGAATTGGGAGCCCAGTCTCCATTCCCCAGCGGCCGTGTGATTTATTGGGAATTGGGAGCCCAGTCTCCATTCCCCAGCGGCAGGCGGAGTTACAGGGGGCAGAGACAGTCGGTCCTGTCCCCCAGCGGCAGAGTGTCCAGCAGGGAATAGGGAGCCTAGTCTCCTTTCCCCAGCAGCAGGACACTGTATTGGGAGCGGAGACGGTCGGTCGCCCTCCCCAGCGGCTGGAAGTATGTATGGGAGAGGAGCTCGTTACCCCCTCTCCCCAGCGACAGCTTAACGCACCAGGGGGAGACAGTAAGCCCCACAACAGTGCAGATGGGACCGTGGTCTCTGCACTTACAGCACAGGGGGTAGGGACAGTCGGTCTCCCCCTCCAGCAGCAGAGCTGGGTATCCAAAGGGGAGACAGTCGGTCTCCCCCTCCAACAACCAGGCTCCAACCAGGCTTCTTCCATGGTAACGCTGGCACCAGGGCATAGTACCGCTGATCCCTGCCCACAAAGCAACCTCCACTCCAAGCAAGGGAGCAACACAGAGACCGGGAGTACCAGCTACCAACATAACCTTGGTGGACTCACTGGACAGAGACAGGCTACCAAATTCAACAGGTCCAGTATTTGGTTGTGGGTGGGCTGCCAGACTAACTCAGGTACCGACCGGCGTGAGGTCGGGTATCTGGTTAGTCTTCCCTGGGAGGGGGAGATGTGTGGCGAAAATAACCTCGCCACTGGGTTTTGGAGTGGCCTGGTTGCCAGCCTCTTGCCCCAGGATTATGGGCCCTCTCATCAGCTCATGCAAAACTTAAACCCCATGGCGATTTTACTGTGTTTGTGGCATCTGAGCGCTCAGATCCAAGCCATATGGGGACATGTGGGGTTTTGATGTGTGTGACAGAACCATCTGTCTGTGTAATTGTATTGTATGTTATGTGATGGTACCCAGATAGCTAATTTTATTGTATTTGTGTATTCTGAGTGCTATTCACCTAATGATATGCACTCAGACTTGAGCTATCTGGGAATATGTTAAATGTCTGTGTTTGCTGTGAGGGTGTGACATTGTGTGTTTGGGTGGTGATTCCTGTCCTGTTGTTCCCACATGTGTATTGGTGATTTCCCTTTTGTCCTGAGAGATAATTGCTCCTCGGGTGTCTCCAGGGCAGAGAGGAGGAAACCATGATGCATTGTGGGGATGTGTTGTGTCTGTGTATCCTGAGTGCTACGTATCTGTCCTGTGTCACAGTCTTCCTTCTGGTCCCCTAGGGGCGTGTACACCAGATGGGGACCTGCATAAATACGGGCGGGTAGCCCTCAATAAAGTGTTCCTGTTTTACACTCAACATAGAGCCTCGTCTCATGTGTGTGTGGATTGCTATACGTGTATACTCCCCTGGCTATTACTCCTAGCTCTTGTAAGAGCTGTTCCTGTTCCTGGTTCCTGTGGTGTTATCGGTGTCGAGCGGAGTGCTTGGAGTCCTCGGGAGGCACTGGGAGCATTTATCGACGGAGGTACCCGGTCAGGGTGCTAGGAGATCCGTTACAGACCTAAAAAAAGCATATAAATCTGTCTCAAGATTAAACCAATTAACATGTGTATTTGGACAATATGACAATCCCTTAGAGAGTGCACTCACTTGAAATGGAGTTAGTAACTTTGAGGACAGATTAATGACAGTAATTTCTTCTTTGTGTACGGTTTATTCTGAGAGTGCATCTTGCTGTTCCGGGTTCTTTTGACGTCTGTGTCTACGTCCCCCTCTTCGGGTCCGATTTCGTTTATGAGTTCTGGTTCCTTCCCTAAAAAAGGGGTGCGAGACGAGGTAGGCATCTGTGAGGCTCTTCTCTTCCTTTTATTATCATTGTGGTTCACATTCAGATTCCTTGTGTCGGTCTGCCAGGTATAAATATTCCCTTTCTTGTAATCATCTAAATCTCTATTCCATTTGGATCGCTTAATTTCCTCAGCGTCAACTTGGGTCTTTAATAGCCATACAGCTGATCTTTCAAGGAATGTAGCAGTTTCTTCAGATGTTAAAAGTGATTTAAGACGATCCTCTGTCTCAGTTATCTCTACCGTCAGAGTAGAAAGTTCCATTTGCAAAAACTGTATATTAAGCAAAATAAAGTCCAAAGAATATCTAGTGGAGAGTGCATCAAATTTTTTACAAAAGGTGGAGTCATTCATGAACAGATTGGGGCGTAAATGAGACCTCATGCCCCGAGGTATGCGTTTGGCCTTATAATATTCTCCCAATGTAGTCATGTGGAGACGTAATGCAGCAGACTTCTTTGATAAAAAATCGTACCTTTTCTTCAACTCTTTAATGGAAGGAGTGTTTAAAAAAGCGGCATCTCCCTCAATTCCACGTATGATGCTGTCTGCCTCCTCCTGCGTGTAGGTGGGTCCACATGTTGAATCTAATTCCATGGTGAATGGTTGAACAAAATGCTGAAAATTCGGCGGCACCAGTAAACTGGCTCAGGTGCAACGTCCAAGGGAGTGAGCTTCACCCTTAATATATACCAGAAATAGGACAGTACTCCAAGACTTGAAAAAACGGTGTCTTTATTCACCCATGTGAAGCAGTAGCGACGTTTCAGCTCACAACTGAGCCTTTCTCAAGCAAAGAAATACAAGCTTGTGCCTAC
Source organism: Bufo bufo (assembly GCF_905171765.1). Lineage (NCBI taxonomy): Eukaryota > Metazoa > Chordata > Amphibia > Anura > Bufonidae > Bufo > Bufo bufo. Next base: position 130,865,291 of record NC_053397.1, on the reverse strand, counting down.
CTTAACCCCTTAAGGACACAGGGCGTACAGGTACGCCCTTGTGCCCTGGTACTTAAGGACACAGGGTGTACATGTACGCCCTGTGTATTTTCGATCACCGGCGGGCGGTGATCGGAACCCCGTGCCTGCTCAAATCATTGAGCAGGCACTTGGGGCAAATGCGCCGGGGGGTCCGGTGACCCCCCCCCCCCATGTATGCGATCGCAGAAAACCGCAGGTCAATTCAGACCTGCAGTTTTCTGCGTTTCCAGGTTATTCGGGTCTCTGAAGACCCGATAACCCGGAACAGGATGGTGATGGTGGTGTGATTTCACTCCACCAATCACCATCCAGCGATCCTGAGTGGTGATGGTGACATCACCACTCAGGATCGCTTTCTGATTGGTCTGTGGGCAGTCCGGCGGCAGATTCAAAAGAGGCAGGCGCGCCTCTCCTCCTCCTTTTGTGTTCCAGAGCCGGAGGAGAGAGGAGCTTCCTGCACGTGTGTCCGCCATCGCTGCCAGCACCCCCCAGGACCCGATCTGTGCCCCAGCACCCCCCATCAGGTACATAGGGACAGCACAGGGAAAGTTTGGTTTAGGCAGGAAAAAAAAAAGGAAAGTTAGTTTCTGAACTTTGATTGCATCACCCTAAGTTAGGGTGTCTGGGGTCCACAGCACAGCTTTGTGACCCTAGACCCCCCAGGGGTGCTGCCACTTTTATACCAGTATCCCCTTGTTCCAGTCCCTTGCCGCCAGATCCACGTCCGCTTGTGGGACCGTGCGGAAAAATTAACGCGGCCTCCCTGCCCACCCCCTCCAGGTACCTATCCCCAGGGGTGAGACCCGTGCCCTTACCACTGGAAACCTGTTGCTGGTCAGGTATAAGGACAAGAGGGATGTCCTTATGCTGTCCACTATTCATGGTAACGGCATCACCCCTGTCCCTGTGCGAGGTACCGCGGCAACGGTCCTCAAGGCCGATTGTATCGTCGACTACAATTGGTATATGGGAGGAGTTGATCTCTCGGATCAAGTCCTCAAGCCATATAACGCCATGCGCAAAACCCGGGCATGGTACAAAAAAGTTGCGGTCTATTTGGTACAGGTTGCCATGTACAACTCTTTTGTACTATCCCGAATCTGGCAGCACAGGGACATTCCTCCAGTTCTATGAGGCAGTCCTCATGGCCCTGATCTTTTCGGACCGGGAGTACCTCGGGAACTGTAGGTGCCCGGATCGTCCCTGGCCAACACTTTCCAGGTGTGGTCCCCCATACTGGAAAGAAGGGACGAACCCAAAAAAAGTGCAGAGTGTGTCGCAGGAGGGGGATACGGAAGGACACGACTACTCAGTGCAACACGTGCCCCGATCATCCGGGCCTCTGCATTGACGGTTGCTTCAGGGAGTATCACACTTCCATGGAGTACTAAATTTATATCCCAATTTAGCACTGACATCGGATAAAAAAAACTGGTTCTCAGACTTGAGACACCCAAAAAAACAAAAATAATTTATTAAAAGTAGACATATTAGGTATCGCCGCGTCGGTAATAATCTCCTCTATAAAAATACCCCATGACCTAACCCCCCAGATTAACACGGTCCAGAAAAAACAAAAAAAGGTGCAAAAAAGAAATTTGGGGTATCAAAAAGGATAATATAGTCTAAAACCTAAATAATTGTAAAAAAAGTAGACTTATTAGGTATCGTCGCGTCCGTAAGAATCTCCTCTATAAAAATACCCCATGACCCAACCCCCCAGATTAACACGGTAAAAAAAAAAAAAAAAAAAAAAAAAAAAGGATTTTTGTCACCTTACATAACAAGAAGTTTAATAGCAAGCGATAAAAAAGTCATATAGCCCCCAAAATAGTGCCAATAAAACCGTCCGCTCATCCCGCAAAAAATGAGCCCCCACATGAGATAATTGGATAAAAAAATGTAAAAAAAATTTGTATCAAAAAAGATAATATAGTCAAAAACCTAAATAATTGTAAAAAAAAGTAGACTTATTAGGTATTGCCGTGTCCGTAAGAATCTCCTCTATAAAAATATCCCATGACCTAGCCCCCCAGATTTACACGGTTAAAAAAAAAAAAACGGTGCCAAAACCGCTATTTTTGGCACTTTTCCATTTCAATCAGTTTTTTCCGGTAACAAAACAAGGGTTAACAACCAAACAAAACTTAATATTTATTACCCTGATACTGCAGTTTACAGAAACGCCACATTTGTGGTCGTAAACTGCTGTATCAGTAAAAGGGAGGCCGCAAAAGGAAAGGACCGACATGGTTTCTGGAAGGCCGATTTTGATGGCCTTTTTTATTGACACCATGTCCCTTTTGAAGCCCCCCTGATGCCCCCCTAGAGTAAAAACTCCCTAAAAGTGACCCCATCTAAGAAACTACACCCCTCAAGGTATTCAAAACTGATTATACAAACTTTATTAACCCTTTACGTGTTCCTCAACAGTTAATGGCAAATGGAGATGAAATTTCAGAATTTCAATTTTTGGTAACCTTGCCTCACAAAAATGTAATATAGAGCAGCCAAAAATCATATTTACCCTACAAATAGTCCACAAAAAAATGCCACCTTATCCCGTAGTTTCCAAAATAGGGTCACTTTTAGGGAGTTTCTACTCCAGGGGTGCATCAGAGGGGTTGAAACAGGACACGGTGTAAATAAACCGGTCCATAAAAATCAGCCCTCCAAAAACCAAATGGCGCACCTTTCACTCTACGCCCCGCTGTGTGGCCGTACAGTAGTGTACGACCACATATTGGGTGTTTCTGTAAATGGCAGAGTCAGGGCAATAAAGATACAGTCTTGAAACAAGGTTGGGTGTCACTCAATATCAGGCATCAAATAGACAAAAGCAGAAAATAGTGTCTGGTAGTATCATTTATATCACACTTACAACATGTTGTATAAAATTGCAAATAAAATGACATAAAATGCTCTAAAAACACATGTAACCTCCTAGGGATCGCTATGTTGAACGGCTAAAATGGATTTCCAAAGTTCATGCTACTTCAATGTCCTTGATAGTTCATATAATAGTCATCAAGATGAAACAAGGTTTGTATAAATTGTATAGTTCACAGAAGTAGGTACTTTACCGCTCCTTTAGGCCGCTTGTTCCTCGAAAATGCGACTGCTATGCTGTGAGCTGTAAGGACCTGTGAGTCCGGTATTTTCTATAGGAAGTTCCCCGTATCACTGGATACTGCTGTGCAGCGTAGCTTTGACCTTTCAGGACCCGTCTGTGGCGTCCCACGTGGTTTCGCTGAATAGGTCAGATGACTTTCAATTCCAGGCGGGGTTTTTGAACTTGTACAGCGTTCAGTCGTAGTTTTAAAATCTTCCTTATATTGTCCCACACTGTCTATTAGCCATACGCATTTCGGGGGCATTTCGGGGTCAGTAGCCCCATCCCCATTTGTCAATAACTCTTATGCAACACCTAAAGGGTTAACAACGTATGTAAAATCAGTTTTGAATACCTTGAGGGGTGTAGTTTCTTAGATGGGGTCACTTTTAGGGAGTTTCTACTCCAGGGGTGCATCAGGGGGGTTGAAACAGGACACGGTGTAAATAAACCGGTCCATAAAAATCAGCCCTCCAAAAACCAAACGGCGCACCTTTCACTCTACGCCCCGCTGTGTGGCCGTACAGTAGTTTACGGCCACATATTGGGTGTTTCTGTAAACGGCAGAGTCAGGGCAATAAAGATACAGTCTTGTTTGGCTGTTAACCCTTGCTTTGTTAGTGGAAAAAATGGGTTAAAATGAAAAATTAGACAAAAAAATGAAATTCGCAAATTTCATCCCCATTTGCCAATAACTCTTGTGCAACACCTAAAGGGTTAGCAACATATGTAAAATCAGTTTTGAATACCTTGAGGGGTGTAGTTTCTTAGATGGGGTCATTTTTGGGTGGTTTCTATTATGTAAGCCTCGCAAAGTGACTTCAGACCTGAACTGGTCCCTAAAAATTTAGTTTTTGTAAATTTCTGAAAAATTTCAAGATTTGCTTCTAAACTTCTAAGCCTTATAACATCCCCAAAAAATAAAATATCATTCCCAAAATAATTCAAAAATGAAGTAGACATATGGGGAATGTAAAGTCATCACAATTTTTGGGGGTATTACTATGTATTACAGAAGTAGAGAAACTGAAACTTTGAAATTTGCAAATTTTTCCAAATTTTTGTTAAATTAGGTATTTTTTGGTGCAAAAAAAAAAATTTTTTTTTACTTCATTTTACCAGTGTCATGAAGTACAATATGTGACGAAAAAACAATCTCAGAACGGCCTGGATAAGTCAAAGCGTTTTAAAGTTATCAGCACTTAAAGTGACAATGGTCCTAAGGTGTAATAAGGCTGTGTCCTTAAGGGGTTAAATAGCACTCAGATAATCAGGTGACCAATGAACATACAGATCAAAAACATGTGACCATTTACCATGTGAAGACCATTTACCTAATTGAGTCATGTGAACAGTTACATATGCAAAATATCCTGACATTTGATACATAAAATTGCACATATTTGTGTTACATCCAAACACTTTACATTTAATGGTGCATTTATCAAAGTGCGTATATACATAAACACAGTGAATTTAATCGATGTGAAATTAATAAATAGTATATAAATGTTTTATATACTGTTTATTAATTTCACAATTTTACAACTGCGGATGTTACTGTTAAAGGGGCAACTGCTGTGAGGTCACTGTTAAGGCAACGGGGTACTGTGGAGGTCACTGTTAAGGGGTCGGGTCCCTGAGGAGGTCACTGTCAAGGGAAACTCACTGTTAAAGAGGCGGGCTGCTATGAAGGTCAAAGTTAAGGGGATGGGCTGCTGTGGAGGTCCCATTTTAAAATGGCGGGGCACTGTGCGGGGGGGTCAGTGTTAAGGGGTGGAGAACTGTGGAGTTCACGGTTAAAGGAGCGTGGTGCTGTAGAGGTCACTGTTATGGGGGATACTGTCAATATCTTTTAACGACACACAGAAACATTAAATGAAATAGATTAAATATATCTGTGCAAAGATGGGACCTTCTGCTAGTCTCTTATATACAGTGCCTTGCAAAAGTGTTCACCCCCTTAACTTTTTTTCGTATTTTGGTGCCTCACAACCTGGAATTACATGGATTGTTTGAGGATTTGCATCATTTAATTTACAGAACATACCCACAACTTTGAAGATATTTTAATTTTTTTTATTGTGAAGCAAACAACAAATAGGACAAAATAACAGAAAAAGTCAATGTGCATAACTATTCACCCCACTAAAGTCAATACTTTGTAGAGCCACCTTTTGCGGCAATCACAGCTCCAAGTCGCTTTGGATAAGTCTCTATGAGCTTGTCACATCCTACCACTGGGATTTTTGCCCATTCCTCCTTGTAAAACTGCTCCAGTTCCTTCAAGTTGGATGGTTTGTTCTTGTGAACAGCAATCTTTAAGTCTGACCACAGATTTGAGATCTGGGCTTTGACTAGGCCATTCCAACACATTTACATGTTTCCCCTTAAACCACTCAAGTGTTGTTTAGCAGTGTGTTTGGGGTCATTGTCCTGCTGGAAGGTGACCCTACGTCCTAGCCTCAAATCCTGCACAGAGTGGTACATGTTTTGCTCAAGAATATACCTGTATTTAGCACCATCCATCTTTCCCTCAACTCTGACCAGTTTCCCGATTCCGGCTGCTGAAAAACATCCCCACAGCATGATGCTGCCACCACCATGTTTTACTGTGGGGATGGTGTTCTTTGGGTGATGTGATGTGTTGAGTTTGCGCCAGACATAGCGTTTTCTTTGATGGACGAAAAGTTCAATTTTAGTCTCATCAGACCAGAGCACCTTTCTCCATACATTTTGGTAGTCTCTCACATGTCTTTTCGCAAACTCACAATGTGCCTTTTTGTTTTTTGCTGAAAGTAATGGCTTTCTTCTGGCCACTCTGCCATAAAGTCCAACTCTATGGAGCATACGGCTTATTGTCGTTCTATGTACAGATACTCCAATCTCTGCTGAGGAACTCTGCAGCTCCTCCAGTGTTACCTTAGGTCTCTGTGCTGGCTCTCTGATTAATGCCCTCCTTGCCTGGTCCGTGAGTTTTGGTGGGCGGCCGTCTCTTGGCAGGTTTGCTGTTGTGCCATGTTCTTTCCATTTGGTTATGATAGATTTGATGGTGCTCCTGGAGATCAACAACATTGTCCCTTACTTGTTTTGAGAGTTCCTTGGTCTTCATGGCAGCGTTTGGTTAGTGGTGCCTCTTGCTTAAGTGTTTCAGCCTCTGGAGCCTTTCAAAAAAGGTGTGTATATGTAATGACAGATCATGTGACACTTAGATTGCACACAGGTAGATATAATTTCACTAATTAGATTGCACCAGAGCTTTTTATGGGCTTCCTAACAAAGGGGGTGAATACATATGCACTTGCCAATTTTCTGTTTTCTATTCCTAAACAATAGTTTTATTTATATATTTTTCTCATTTCACTTCACCATTTTAGACTATTGTGTTCTGATCCATCACATAAAATTCATATTAACAAAACATTTAACTTAAGGCTGTAATGTAACAAAATACGAAAAAAGTCAAGGGGGGTGAATACTTTTGCAAGGCACTGTATATAAAAATGAGTTTCAGTCTGTCTATCTGTCTGTCTGTTCTTTATGCACAACCCAAAAACTTGACCGATCTTCACCAAATTTGGCACAGAAGTGCATCAGTTGTCTGGGAAGGTTTTAGACAGGTTCTTAGCTCTCTAGGACCTTCTGTTCCTGAGATATTTCCCCAAAATTACCTGCATTAACCAATACAAGCCACCAACTGCCATGCACACAGGCACATGTCCCTTATTAGCTAATAGAAGCTTGCAGGTCCTACTCCAGGTTTCCATAACAACTGATCACAGGATTTGAAGTATAAATGGGGTATATGGTGGCTCACCTGTTGTGGCAAATGGTACTGGTGCTCTGTTGAAAAGGGGTTTCCCTGAGAACCCAATGGGACCAAATGTAAATGGTAGTAGATAACAGGCAACTAAACCATTCAGAACTGCACCAATAGGAGATAAGGTAGACATGGTATGGTAGATACAATAGACAAGGTATGGTAGAGGTACATATATACAGTGGATATAAAAAGTCTACACACCCCTGTTAACATGTCAGGTTTCTGTGATTTTAAAAAATTGAGACAAAGATAAATCATTTCAGTTTAAGTGTGCACACCCTTAAACTAATACTTTGTTGAAGCACCTTTTTATTTTATTACAGCACTCAGTCTTTTTGGGCATGAGTCTATCAGCATGGCACATTTTGACTTGCAAGATTTGCCCACTCTTCTTTGCAAAAACACTCTAAATCTGTCAGATTGCGAGGGTATCTCCTGTTCACAGCCCTCTTCAGATCACTCCACAGATTTTCAATCGGATTCAGGTCTGGGCTCTGGCTGGGCCATTCCAAAACTTTCATTTTCTTCTGGTGAAGCCTTTCCTTTGTTGATTTGGATGTATGCTTTGAGTCGTTGTCATGCTGAAAGATAAAGTTCGTCTTCATGTTCAGCTTTCTAGCAGAAGCCTGAAGGTTTTGTGATAATATTGACTGGAATTGGGAACTGTTCATAATTCACTCTAGCTTAATTAAGGCCCCAGTTCCAGCTGAATAAAAACAGCCCCAAAGCATGATGCTTCCACCACCATGCTTCACTGTGGGTATGGTGTTCTTTTGGTGATGTGCAGTGTTCCAAACATATCTTTTGTAATTATGGCCAAAAATTTCAACCTTGGTTTCATCAGACCATAACCTCTTTTCCCACATGCTTTTGGGAGACTTCAGATGTGTTTTTGCAAAATGTAGCCTGGCTTGGATGTTTTTCTTCGTAAGAAAAGGCTTTCGTCTTGCCACTCTACCCCATAGCCCAGACATATGAAGAATACGGGAGATTGTGGTCACATGTACCACACAGCCAGTACTTGCCAGGTACGCCCTGTGTATTTCCGATCACAGCCGCGTGGCGGGCAGTGATCGAAACAGAGTGCCTGCTGAAATCATTCAGCAGGCACTCTGTGACAATGCCGAGGGGGGTCCTGTGACCCCACGTGTCGGCGATCGCAGCAAACCGCAGGTCAATTCAGACCTGTGATTTGCTGCTTTTCCGGGTTATTCGGGTCTCTGGAATAGGATGGTGATCGGTGGTGGGATAATACACCACCAATCACCATTCTTAGATCCTGGGAGGTGGCGGTGACATCCCCTCCCAGGATCGCTTTCTATTGGCTGCACAGGGGGGCGGGGGTTAAGTTCCCTCAGCTCTGCTCTCCTCCTCCACACGTCCTGGAGCCGTGGAGAAAGGAGCCTCGTGGAGTCCAGCACCCCTCATCTGTGCCCAGCACCCCCCATTGTTACACTGAGCGCTCCGGGTCCCCTGCTGGCCTCGGAGCGCTCACAGCGTATGCCCCCAGGCAGCACTCCAGCGTCTCGGCGTGTGCGTCCTCGCTCTCTAGGGCGCGCGCGCGCCGGGACTCTTAGATTCAAAGGACCAGTGCATCAGTGATTGGTGCCTGGTCCAAAGGGGTTATTAAGGGTTAAGGTTGTGAGAGGCAGTGCTGACTTAATTAGGCTGCACCTGTGCACTGCCCATTTATACCTTCTCCTCCCACAGCTTTCTGCCGGATCTTTGTGCCTTGTGCCTCAGAGAAAGCGTTCCCTACTATGTTAGTTTGCCTTACCTGTTGCTGTACCCGTTGCTACCGTCCACTTGCCTTTGAACCTTTGCCGCCTGCACTGACCGCTGCTACGTCCGACTACGCTCTTACCTTCTCCCTGTGTACCACGCCTTATCAGCTGCCAGAGAGGTCAAGTTGTTACTAGGGGACACGACCTGGTAGTTACCGCCGCGGCAAATCCACCCCGCCTTGCGGCGGGCTCTGGTGAAGACCAGTAACTGCTTAGAACTGGTCCTCTAGTACAACCCGCGCCATCGCCTCTCTGGTCCAGAGTATTCACTACCTGTCCTGCCGGTTCGTGACACCCATCTGGCACTAAAAAGGTACCTAGGGACAGGTTTAGGGACAGCTTAGATTAGGCAGGGAGACTTAGGGAGAGTTTAGGAGAAAAAAAAGAAGTTTTTTTCAGCATCACCCTGATCGGGTGTCTGGGGTCCACAGAACACTCAGCTGTGTGACCCTAGACCCCAAGGGGTGCTGCAGCTTGCCCCCCCCACCCCCCCACACAAGTTTTTTGGGGAGCAATCGTTTATTTATTTATTTTAATCTTTGTGTGCGTACTCTGACTGTGGCCGGCACTCTTAGTGTCTGAAAACTGTTAGCGCATCGCCGACCCCACTGCTGATCAGCGAGTTAGAATTTTTTATTAATAACATTTTTTGGACTTTTTAGATCTTTGTTTTTTTTCCTGTTAGGTTTAGGGGTAAGTGTACGCGAACACCCAACCCCCCCCCCCCCCCCCCACACACACGCACACTATATAAAGTTTTCCACACACGCTCACACACACACTCCTCTATGGCCCGCCAGATGTTCTCGGCAAAAGAGGCATACGCCCTGCTTGCATCCGACTCCAAGAGCCCCAGTGAGGATGAGGATGACCCCACTTTCCTCTTGTCATCCGCGTCATCATCTAGTGATGATGATGAGCCCCCAAGGCGGCTGAGACGCCGCCAGGTGGAGCAAGTGGACCCCCATGCCAGGGACCCTGTGGCCCACACTAGTACGAGCAGCTTTGGGGCTCATACTAGTTTTCCGGCCCACCAGATAGGTCCACCTGAGCCCCCTACCGGGGAACTTGCATGGTGTACCCCAGAGGATTTTGAGCCTGTGTTTCCTTATTTTGTTGGCCAACAAGGAAACCAGATTTCCACAGTGAGCTTCACTGAATATGACTATTTTTATTTTATTTTTTTCAGTGACCACTTTCTGAATCTGATGGTGGAGCAAACGAACTTGTACGCCCAACAGTTCATTGCTCAACCCCTGGGCTCCTTTTTGGCTAGGTCCGGTGGCTGGACTCCGGTCAGTGCAGCCGAGATGAGGATGTTTTGGGGCCTCGAGCTGCACATGAACCTAGTAAAAAAAAACGGCATCAGGCAGTTCACGGTAACGGCATCACCGCTGTCCCTGTGTGAGGTACCGCGGCAACGGTCCTCAAGCCCGATTGTATCGTTGACTACAATCAGTATATGGGAGGAGTTGGTCTCTCTGATCAAGTCCTCAAGCCATATAACTAGAGTTGAGCGAAGACCTGGATGTTCGGGTTCGAGAAGTTCGGCCGAACTTCCCGAAAATGTTCGGGTTCGGGATCTGAACTCGACCCGAACTTCGCCCCGAACCCGAACCCCATTGAAGTCAATGGGGACCCAAACTTTTTTGGCCCTAAAAAGGCTGTAAAATAGCCCAGGAAAGGGCTAGAAGGCTGCAAAAGGCAGCAAAATGTAGGTAAATCCCCTGCAAACAAATGTGGATAGGGAAATGAATAAAAAAAAATATTAATAATAATAATTAACCAATATCAATTGTAGAAAGGTCCCATAGCAGAGAATCAGGCTTCATGTCACCCACCACTGGAACAGGCCATTGTCAGATATTTCTAGGCCCCAGCACCCAGACAGAGGAGAGAGGTCCCATAGCATTCATGCTACATGTCACCCACCACTGGAACAGGCCTCTGTGAGATATTTAGGCCCCGGCACCCAGACAGAGGGGAGAGGTCCTATAGCAGAGATTCAGGCTTCATGTCATAGCAGAGAATCAGGCATCATGTCACCCACCACTGGAACAGGCCATTGTCAGATATTTTTAGGCCCCGGCACCCAGACAGAGGAGAGAGGCCCCATAGCAGAGATTCACGCTTCATGTCATAGCAGAGAATAAGTCTTCATGTCACCCACCACTGGAACAGGCCACTGTCAGATATTTTTAGGCCCCGGCACACAGACAGAGGAGAGAGGCCCCATAGCAGAGATTCAGGCTTCATGTCATAGCAGAGAATCAGGATTCATGTCACCCACCACAGGAACAGGCCACTGTGAGATATTTAGGCCCCGGCACCCAGACAGAGGAGAGGTTCATTCAACTTTGGGTTGCCCCGCAATATAATGGTAAAATTAAAAAAATAGGATTGAATGAGGAAGTGCTCTGGAGTACAAGAATATATGGTTAAGGGGAGGTAGTTATAAATGTCTAATCTGCACAAGGGATGGACAGGTCCTGTGGGATCCATGCCTGGTTCATTTTTATGAACGTCAGCTTGTCCACATTGGCTGTAGACAGGCGGCTGCGTTTATCTGTAATGACGCCCCCTGCCGTGCTGAATACACGTTCAGACAAAACGCTGGCCGCCGGCAGGCCAGCACCTCCAAGGCATAAAAGGCTAGCTCTGGCCTGGGGACAATTTGGAGACCCAGAAGTTGAATGGGGCCGAACCATCAGTCAGTACGTGGAGGGGTGTGCACAGGTACTGTTCCACCATGTTAGTGAAATGTTGCCTCCTGCTAACACGTTCCGTATCAGGTGGTGGTGCAGTTAGCTGTGGCGTGGTGACAAAACTTTTCCACATCTCTGCCATGCTAACCCTGCCCTCAGAGGAGCTGGCCGTGACACAGCTGCGTTGGCGACCTCTTGCTTCTTCTCTGCCTTCGCCTTGGGCTTCCACTTGTTCCCCTGTGACATTTGGGAATGCTCTCAGTAGCGCGTCTACCAACGTGCGCTTGTACTCGCGCATCTTCCTATCACGCTCCAGTGCAGGAAGTAAGGCGGGCACAATGTCTTTGTACCGGGGATCCAGCAGGGTGGCAACCCAGTAGTCTGCACACGTTAAAATGTGGGCAACTCTGCTGTCGTTGCGCAGGCACTGCAGCATGTAGTCGCTCATGTGTGCCAGGCTGCCCAGAGGTAAGGACAAGCTGTCCTCTGTGGGAGTCATCGTACTGCGTTTCCCCCCAGCCACGCACCAGTGATGGGCCCCAGCTGCGTTGGGTGCCACACCGCCGTGAAAATGCTTCATCCTCCTCCTCCTCCACCTCCTCCTCATCCTCCTCATCCTCCAGTAGTGGGCCCTGTCTGGCCACATTTGTACCTGGCCTCTGCTGTTGCAAAAAAACCTCCCTCTGAGTCACTTCTAAGAGACTGGCCTAAAAGTGCTAAAAATTACCCCTCTTCCTCCTCCTCCTCCCCCTCCTGGGCCACCTCCTCTTCCATCATCGCCCTAAGTGTTTTCTCAAGGAGACATAGAAGTGGTATTGTAACGCTGATAACGGCGTCATCGCCACTGGCCATGTTGGTGGAGTACTCGAAACAGCGCAACAGGGCACACAGGTCTCGCATGGAGGCCCAGTCATTAGTGGTGAAGTGGTGCTGTTCCGCAGTGCGACTGACCCGTGCGTGCTGCAGCTGAAACTCCACTATGGCCTGCTGCTGCTCGCACAGTCTGTCCAGCATGTGCAAGGTGGAGTTCCACCTGGTGGGCACATCGCATATGAGGCGGTGAGCGGAAAGGCCGAAGTTACGCTGTAGCGCAGACAGGCGAGCAGCGGCAGGATGTGAACGCCGGAAGCACGCACAGACGGCCTGCACTTTATGCAGCAGCTCTGACATGTCGGGGTAGTTGTGAATGAACTTCTGCACCACCAAATTCAGCTCATGCGCCAGGCAAGGGATGTGCGTCAAACCGGCTAGTCCGAGAGCTGCGACGAGATTTCGCCCATTATCGCACACCACCAGGCCGGGCTTGAGGCTTACTGGCAGCAACCACTCGTCGGTCTGTTGTTCAATACCCTGCCACAACTCCTGCGCGGTGTGGGGCCTGTCCCCCAAACATATGAGTTTCAGAATGGCCTGCTGACGTTTACCTCGGGCTGTGCTGAAGTTGGTGGTGAAGGTCTGTCGCTGACCGGATGAGGATGTGGTAGAAGAGGAGGAGGAAGCCGAGTAGGAGGAGGAGGCTACAAGAGGCAAAGAATGTTGCCCTGCGATCCTTGGCGGCGGAAGGACGTGCGCCAAACAGCTCTCCGCCTGGGGCCCAGCCGCCACTATATTTACCCAGTGTGCAGTTAGGGAGATATAGCGTCCCTGGTCGTGCTTACTGGTCCACGAATCTGTGGTTAGGTGGACCTTGCCACAGATGGCGTTGTGCAGTGCACACTTGATTTTATCGGATACTTGGTTGTGCAGGGAAGGCACGGCTCTCTTGGAGAAGTAGTGGTGGCTGCGAACAACATACTGTGAGATAGCAAGCGACATGAGCTGTTTGAAGCTGTCTGTGTCCACCAGCCTGAATGACAGCATTTCATAGGCCAGTAGTTTAGAAATGCTGGCATTTAGGGCCAGGGATCGAGGGTGGCTAGGTGGGAATTTACGCTTTCTCTCAAATGTTTGTGAGATGGAGAGCTGAATGTTGCCGTGTGACATGGTGGAGATGCTTGGTGACAGAGGTGGTGGTGTTGGTGGTACATCCTCTGTTTGCTGGGCGGCAGGTGCCAACATTCCTCCCAAGGCGGAGGAAGAGGCCGAAGCGGCAGCAGCAGAAGAGGTAGCAGGGCGAGCCTGAGTGAGTTCCTTGTTTTTAAAGTGTTTACTCTACTACAGTTCATGCTTTGCATGCCTGGTCATGCAGGTTGTGCTAAGGTTCAGAACGTTAATGCCTCGCTTCAGGCTCTGATGGCACAGCGTGCAAACCACTCGGGTCTTGTCGTCAGCACATTGTTTGTAGAACTGCCACGCCAAGGAACTCCTTGAAGCTGCCTTTGGGGTGCTCGGTCCCAGGTGGCGGTGGCCAGTAGCAGGCGAGCTCTCTTGGTGGCGGGTGTTCTGCTTTTGCCCCCTGCTCCCTCTTTTGCTACACTGTTGGCTCGGTCTCACCACTGCCTCTTCCTCCGAACTCTGAAAGTCAGTGGCACGACCTTCATTCCATGTGGGGTCTATGACCTCATCGCCCCCTGCATCGTCTTCCACCCAGTCTTCCTCCCTGACCTCCTGTTCAGTCTGCACATGTCACGGAACCATGAACCAGACGTACAACAAGAGATAAGTGAAAATAGAAGGCTTTATTGAAAATAAAGCTGTAAAGCAAAAGTCCAAACGGATGGTGAAACCGAAGCAGAGTCTTTGAGAGGCCAGGGGTCAGGAACCAGAAGGGTAGTCAGACGAAGCCAGGATCAGGAACCAGCAGGGTAGTCAGACGAAGCCAGGATCAGGAACCAGCAGGGTAGTCAGACGAAGCCAGGATCAGGAACCAGAAGCAGCAGCAATCTTAGAAGCATGTGAACACAGGAGGACCAAGCAAGGAACTGAAGCCACAGACCTCCTATATATATGAGCTAGGCATCCAGCTCCTCCCAGTGGGAAGGAGGAGCCGCAGGGTGGAAGGCTACAAGAAACCCAGAAACCAAGATGGCCGCCAGCACATGTCAAACGAAGGAGAACAGCAAGAAGGTAAGACCATGACAGTACCTCCCCCTCAAGGGCCCCTCCTCCGCGGAGCAAAAAACGGTTTCTGAGGGAAGCGTGCGTGGAAGGCTCGGAGCAAGGCAGGAGCATGGACATCTGCGGAGGGAACCCAGGAACGCTCCTCTGGACCATAACCACGCCAATGGACCAAAAACTGCACCCGACCGCGGACCAGGCGTGAGTCCAGGATATTGCTCACCTCATACTCCTCACGATTGCCCACTCGGACCGGACGAGGCCGAGGAACCGAGGAAGTGAAACGATTACACACCAGTGGCTTCAACAGGGAGACATGAAACACGTTAGAGATCCGCATGCCAGGAGGAAGCGCAAGGGCATAGGCTACCGGGTTTACCCTGCGAAGCACTCGGAAGGGACCAACAAAGCGAGGCGCCAGCTTGGGAGTGGGCACTCGAAGGTTGAGGTTGCGGGTGGACAACCATACACTGTCTCCGACCTGGTAGGAAGGAGCAGGCGCTCGTCTGCGATCAGCCTGGAGTCTCTGGCGCTGCGCAGAGGCCTCAAGGGACTTCTGGATCTGTACCCAAGAAGCACGTAGGACGGAAAGGTGATCCTCCACAGCCGGAATATCCTGTGGAGAGAATACCTCCGGTAACACGGCAGGTTGGAACCCATAATTGGCCATGAAGGGAGACGTCCCAGAGGAAGAGTTCACCGCTGTGTTCCTGGCAAACTCAGCCCAAGGCAGGAGGTCAAACCAATTGTCTTGGTGATCGGAGACATAGCAACGAAGGAATTGCTCCAAGGCCTGATTGGATCGTTCTGCGGCCCCATTGGACTGAGGGTGGTAGGCCGAGGAGAAGGAGAGATGAATCCCCAACTGGGAGCAAAAGGCGCGCCAGAACCTGGACACAAACTGACTCCCCCGATCCGACACAATCTCCTTGGGCAAACCGTGCAACCGGAAGACCTCCCTGGCAAAAATCGTGGCCAACTCTTGTGCAGAGGGTAACTTCTTGAGAGGAACACAGTGGCACATTTTGGAAAACCGATCCACAATCATGAGAATGACCGTATAGCCAAGGGATGCAGGGAGGTCCACAATGAAATCCATCCCCAGGTGTGACCATGGGCGCTCCCCGGTGGCTATGGGTTGCAGAAGGCCCAACGGAAGGTGCCGAGGGGACTTACTCTGGGCACAAACGGAGCATGCCGCTACATATGCGGCGATGTCGGAACGTAGGGAAGGCCACCAGAACAGACGTGAAACAGCCCAGGACAGCTGATTCTTTCCAGGATGCCCCGCGGTCTTGGAGTTATGGTAGGTTCGCAACAACCGAGTGCGCAACTCCTCAGGCACAAAACATCTGCCGTTGGGTCTCCCAGAGGGAGCACCAGATTGAGCCGCCAAAATCTGCTCACCCAGGGGAGAGGTCAGGCTGGTGCGAATGGCGGCCAGGATCTGATTCGGAGGTATGACCGAAGTCGGAATCGACTCCTCCCTGGACAGCTCGGAGTACTGCCGTGATAGGGCATCCGCCCTGATGTTCTTGGAACCGGGTAGGTAGGAGACCACGTAATTAAAACGTGACAAGAACAGAGCCCATCTGGCCTGACGTGGTGTCAATCTCTTGGCCTCAGAAAGGTAGGTCAGATTCTTATGGTCCGTCAGGATGAGAACCGGAACCACCGAACCCTCGAGCAAGTGCCTCCATTCTTTAAGGGCCTGCACGATGGCCAATAACTCCCTGTCACCAATCTGATAGTTGCACTCCGCGGAAGACAGTTTCCGGGAGTAAAACCCACAAGGAAGCAGAGGACCCTCTGGTGTTCTACGCTGAGACAGAAGGGCGCCTACTCCCGTCTCAGACGCGTCCACCTCGAGGACAAAGGGCAACCCAGGGTTGGGATGCGACAGAATCGGAGCCGACACAAAAGCGGACTTTAGGGCCTCAAAAGCTCGGATGGCCTCGAGCGGCCAGACCTGGGAATTACTGCCTTTCCTGGTCAGATCCGTGAGAGGCTTGGCCAGCATGGAAAAGTCCCTGATGAACTTCCGATAATAATTGGCGAAGCCCAAAAAGCGCTGCAGGGAACGAAGACCACTGGGCTGGGGCCACTGTAAGACAGCCGAAACCTTCTCAGGATCCATGGAGAACCCCTCAGCGGAAATGATGTAACCTAAGAAGGTTACCTGGGATCGGTGAAATTCGCATTTCTCAAGCTTACCGAACAGCTTGTTCTCTCGTAACCGTTGCAACACTCGTCTGACATCCAGAATGTGGGCCTCCATGGATTCAGAATATACCAAGATGTCATCCAAATAGACCACCACACACTGCTGCAACAGGTCACGGAAAACATCGTTGATGAATTCCTAAAAGACTGCGGACGCATTGCACAACCCAAAGGGCATAACCAAGGATTCATAATGACCGGTCCTGGTGTTAAACGCGGTCTTCCACTCATCGCCCGCCTTGATCCTTACCAGGTTATATGCCGCCCTCAGGTCGAGTTTGGTAAAGACCGTGGCCCCTTTAAGGCGATCGAACAGCTCGGAAATCAAGGGTATCGGGTAAGCGTTCTTGATCGTGATGCGATTGAGACCCCTGTAATCGATGCAAGGCCTCAACTCACCGCCCTTCTTTTTCACAAAGAAAAATCCAGCCCCTGCCGGGGACGAGGATTTGCGAATGTGTCCGCTTGAAAGCGCCTCCCTCACGTACTCCTCCATGGCCTCATTCTCCGCTACCGACAGTGGATAGACTTTGCCACGAGGAGGAACGGCACCAGGTTGTAAGTCTATGGCACAATCGTATGGGCGGTGCGGAGGTAGAGCAACCGCGCGCACCTTATCGAATACATCCCGGTACTCCTCGTATTCAGGAGGCAACAGAGAGTCCGAGGAAGTACACAGCAACTTGACAGACCCATGGATGCAACTAGCCCCACACTGCGGTGACCACGAGAGGATCTCGGCCGATCTCCAATCGAAAGTCGGATTATGCTTCTGGAGCAGGGGTACCCCAAGACCACCGAGTAGTGTGGAGACGAAATAACCTGGAGGCAGACCGACTCTCTGTGAACGGCACCAATGGCTATCCCCACTGGAAGGGTCTCATGAGTCACGTGTGGCGGCAGAAGGGGTCTGCCGTCTATCGCCTCAAGAGCCAGTGGGGAACCTCGAGCCTGCAGAGGAATGGAATTGGCGGCAGCGAACACACTATCAATGAACAAACCACCAGCACCAGAGTCCACCAACGCCTGGGTCGTCACCGAGCCCCCGACCCAGGAGAGGACAACAGTGATCAGTGGTTTGTCAACACGGGAAACCGGGGACGAGGAGACTCCACCCAAGATCTGCCCCCGACAGGATCTCAGGTGCGAGCGTTCTCCCGGACGGTTCGGACATGCCAACCGAAAATGCCCACCGAGACCACAGTACATGCATCGGCCCTCGCGTCTCCGGAGTACCCTCTCCCCCTCGGACAGGCGAGCAAACCCCAGCTGCATGGGTTCACCCCCAGACAAGTCATCCCCAGGAGGCGTGGGAGGAGAGGGAGGCACGGGTGGGACAGCAAACGTAGGCGCCAATCTGTTAGAAGACCTCCGCAGGCTCTCCTTAAAGGAAGGTCTCTCCCTGAGTCTGGTGTCAATCAAAATCAGGAAAGAAATAAGAGACTCGAGCTCCACTGGTAGGTCCTTAGCTGCAACCTCATCCTTCAAGGCATCCGAGAGACCATGAGAGAAAGCAGCGACCAGAGCCTCATTATTCCAGCCCACCTCTGCTGCCAGGGTACGAAACTCAATGGCGTATTCAGCTACGGATCGTGAACCCTGTCTGATGGACATAAGGAGCTTCGCAGCAGAGGCAGCACGAGCCGGCACATCGAATACCTTCCGAAGAGAAGCAACAAAACCGGAAAACTCGGCAACCACCGGATTGTTGTTCTCCCATAAAGGGCTGGCCCAGGCCAAGCCCTTGTCCGAGAGCAGCGAGATCAAGAAGCCCACCTTTGATCTCTCAGTAGGAAAGGCATGTGGCAGCAACTCGAAATAAATGCCCACCTGGTTAAGGAAACCTCGGCACTGAGTTGGCTCTCCCCCAAAGCGCTGTGGAAGAGGGGCAGAACCGGTCATACCCCGAAACACCGCAGGCGCAACAACAGGTGTCGGGGTAGACTCTGGCGCAACAACCGGAGTGGCAGTAGGAGCGACAACCGACCCATCGGCAACGGGAGCGAAATGAGCCGTGCGTTCAAGCAGGGTTAGCAACGCCACAGCGAACCGACCCAACAGGTGATCCTGCTGATCAAGTCTGGCAACCAGCATGGGTAGCGAGGATGACCCTGTACCGTCAGAATTCATGGCTTGGTCCTAATGTCACGGAACCATGAACCAGACGTACAACAAGAGATAAGTGAAAATAGAAGGCTTTATTGAAAATAAAGCTGTAAAGCAAAAGTCCAAACGGATGGTGAAACCGAAGCAGAGTCTTTGAGAGGCCAGGGGTCAGGAACCAGAAGGGTAGTCAGACGAAGCCAGGATCAGGAACCAGCAGGGTAGTCAGACGAAGCCAGGATCAGGAACCAGAAGGGTAGTCAGACGAAGCCAGGATCAGGAACCAGAAGCAGCAGCAATCTTAGAAGCATGTGAACACAGGAGGACCAAGCAAGGAACTGAAGCCACAGTATATATATATGAGCTAGGCATCCAGCTCCTCCCAGTGGGAAGGAGGAGCCGCAGGGTGGAAGGCTACAAGAAACCCAGAAACCAAGATGGCCGCCAGCACATGTCAAACGAAGGAGAACAGCAAGAAGGTAAGACCATGACAGCACACTGCAGAAAGACGCAGCAGTTGGCACCTGTGTTTCGTCATCATCAGAGACGTGCTGAGGTGGTATTCCCATGTCCTCATCATGAGGAAACATAAGTGGTTGTGCGTCAGTGCATTCTATGTCTTCCACCGCTGGGGAAGGGCTAGGTGGATGCCCTTGGGAAACCCTGCCAGCAAAGTCTTCAAACAGCATAAGAGACTGCTGCATAACTTGAGGCTCAGACAGTTTCCATGATATGCATGGGGGTGATGTGACAGACTGATGGGCTTGGTTTTCAGGTGCCATCTGTGTGCTTTGTGCAGAAGACTGATGGGGGAGATAATGTGAACGTGCTGGATCCACTGTCGGCCACCCAATTGACTAATGCCTGTAGATTGAGCCCCACCAAATATCGCTGTAAATTCTGGCGGCTACTGGGACCTGAGGTAGTTGGTTCACTAGGACGTGTGGCTGTGGCAGAACGGCCACGTCCTCTCCCAGCACCAGAGGGTCCACTAACACCACCACGACCATGTCCGCGTCCGAGTCCCTTACTAGATGTTTTCCTCATTGTTACCGTTCACCACAATAAGAAAAAAATTATTTGGCCCAATGTATTGAATTCAAATTCAGGCCCTTTTTTACAGGCACCTAACACTATCTGGCTATCTATTTAGGTACCGTATTACACTAATACAGGCACAGCAGTAACCACAGATTTAGCTGAATATAAATTGTAAGCCTAGTATTTAGGCCCTGGATGACAGGTATCCCTTTACGGACAGAATTACACTTGGAGATGCACGGTAGCGTGTGAAGTTATTGAGAATCACCGTATCAGCACCTTCAATGTAATATACCCTTTTATGGATAGATTTAAACTTGGCCTGCTACAGCAGAAACCACTGATTTAGGGAATTGCTAATTTGGGAATTGAAATTCAACCCAGAACAAAAAACTGTGCTTTGACGGACACTAAATAACTTTACCAGCCACAGCAGTAACCACAGATTTAGCTGAATATAAATTGTAGGCCTAGTATTTAGACCCTGGATGGATGACAGGTATCCCTTTACGGACAGAATTAGACTTGGAGATGCACGGTAGCGTGTGAAGTTATTGAGAATCACCGTATCAGCACCTTCAATGTAATATACCCTTTTATGGATAGATTTAAACTTGGCCTGCTACAGCAGAAACCACTGATTTAGGGAATTGCTAATTTGGGAATTGTATTTCAACCCAGAAAAAAATATTTCCTTTGCCAGACAGCAGACAGTATTACAATTGGTTAGCCACAGCTGAAACATCAGATTTAGGGTATTGCTATTTTGGCAATTGTATTTCACCCCTCAATAAAATAGCAAGCACAGCCAAGCCCCTGATGTAGGATATAGCAAAAAGAAACAACACACTATTGATGGTTAAATGGACTTGGTGGCAGCTTGTGCTGGCGCACCACAAGACACAAAATGTCCGCCGATCACCCCAGAAAAAAGTGACAGAAAAACGCTCTGGGCAGCCTAAAAACAGTGAGCAATTAACTAGCAGAAGTTGAATCATACACAGCTTTAGATCGATCACTTCAGTAAGTGTTTTTGATGAGTAAATCCTTGCCTAATCTGGCCCTAACAGCAGCAGCTGCATCCTCTCCCTACACTGATCAGAGCAGAGTGACGTGCGGCGCTACGTGACTCCAGCTTAAATAGAGGCTGGGTCATATGCTGCACTGGCCAATCACAGCCATGGCAATAGTAGGCATGGCTGTGATGGCCTCTTGGGGCAAGTAGTATGACGCTTGTTGATTGGCTGCTTTGCAGCCTTTCAAAAAGCGCCAAGAAAGCACAGAACCCGAACCCGGACTTTTACGTAAATGTTCGGGTCCATGTCACGATTACCCCAAAATTCGGTACGTACCCGAACTATACAGTTCGGGTTCGCTCATCCCTACATATAATGTCATGCACAAAACCCAGGCATGGTACAAAAAAGTTGCAGTCTACTTGGTACAGGTTGCCTTGTACAACTCTTTTGTGCTGTCCCAGAGCACTGGCAACACAGGGAGATTCCTGCAGTTCTATGAGGCAGTCCTCAAGGACCTGATCTTTTCTGACCGGGAAAGAGCAGGCCGGAGTACCTCGGGAACTGGAGGCGCCCGGATCGTCTCTGGCCAACACTTTCCAGAGGTGGTCCCCCATACTGGAAAGAAGGGACGGTCCCAAAAAAAGTGCAGAGTGTGTCACAGGAGGGGGATATGGAAGGACACCACCACTCAGTGTGACACGTGCCCCGTTCATCCGGGCCTCTGCATTGACGGTTGCTTCAGGGAATACCAGACTTCCATGACGTACTAAATGTATAATCCCCTTCCCCAATTTTAATTCTATTTAGCCACAGACTATCGCCCAGAAAAAAATAAAAAATAAACTATAGCTCTCATGACCTAACCCCTCAGATGAAACTGTGTTCATCTGAGGGGTTAGGTCATGTGTTATTTTTATAGAGCAGATTCTTATGGACGCGGCAATACCTAATATGTCTACTTTTCAAAATTGATTTAGGTTTTACACTATAATGTCCTTTTTTAAACAAAAAAATAAACATTTTAGTATCTCCATAGTCTGAGAGTCATTTTTTTTTTTTTTAGCCGATTGTCTTAAATAGAGGCTCATTTTTTGTGGGATGAGAGGACAGTTTTATTGGCACTATTTTGGGGTGCATATGACTATTTGATTGCTTGCTATTACACTTTTTGTGATGTAAGGTAACAAAAAAAATGGCTTACATCACAAAAAGTGTAATAGCAAGCGATCAAAAAGTCATATGCACCTCAAAATAGTGCCAATAAAAGCGTCCTCTCATCCCGCAAAAAATTAGCCCCTACCTAAGACAATCGGCCAACAATAAATAAATACTGACTCTCAGAATATGGAGATACTAAAATGTTTTTTGTTTTTGTATAAAAAGGGATATTATAGTGTAAAACCAAAATAAATTTAAAAAAGTAGACATATTAGGTATTGCCGCGTCCGTAAGAATCTGCTCTATAAAAATACCCCATGACCTTACCCCTCAAATGAACACAGTCAAAAAATAAAATAAAAACGGTGCCTCCCTGATGCACCCCTAGAGTAGAAACTCCATAAAAGTGACCCCATCTAAGAAACTACACCCCTCAAGGTATTCAAAACTGATTTTACAAACTTTTTTTAACCCTTTAGGTGTTTCACAACAGTTATTGGCAAATGGAGATGAAATTTCAGAATTTAGATTTTTTTGTAACCTTGCCTCACAAAAATGTAATATAGAGAGCAACCAAAAATCATATGTACCCTAAAAATATTCCCAACAAAACTGCCACCTTATCCTGTAGTTTTCAAAATGGGGTCACTTTCATGGAGTTTCTACTCTAGGGGTGCATCAGGGGGGCTTCAAATGGGACATGGTGTAAATAAACCAGTCCAGCAAAATCTGTCTTCCAAAAACCAAATGGCGTTCCTTTCCTTCTGTGACCTGCTGTTTGGTCATACAGCAGTTTACGACCACATATGGGGTGTTTCTATAAACTTCAGAATCAGGGCAATAAATATTGAGGTTTGTTTTGCTGATAACCCTTGCTTTGTTACTTGAAAAAATTGATTAAAATGGAAAATTTGCCCCCAAAAAAATCGAAATTCTGAAATTTCATCTCCATTTGCCAATAACTCTTGTGGAACACCTAAAGGGTTAACAAAGTTTGTAAAATCAGTTTTGAATACCTTGAGGGGTGTAGTTTCTTAGATGGGGTCACTTTTATGGAGTTTCTACTCTAGGGGTGCATCAGGGGGGCTTCAAATGGGACATTGTGTAAATAAACCAGTCCAGCAAAATCTGACTTCCAAAAACCATATGGCGTTCCTTTTCTTCTGCGCCCTGCTGTTTGGTCATACAAAATGTACACCAATGCCTCATCCAGCATGGAGGCAGGACAGAGTGCTGGATGCAGAGTGCGATCACATTTGTATTTTCCGTTTGTATATGTATTTCGCCATTGTGATGTGCACCTACATACAGGTTGTGCTGACCCAATCCCCCACATTTTTTCTTTGTAGTATATATTGGAGGCGTGGCGATCTCCCTTGGAGTCATGCACACCTGACCAGTCAATCTGTCCTGGAGGCTGGTTTTAAAGTCAGTATAAAACTGAGTCTGCTTATATAGAACCTACCAGTAGCCATTTGGCTCCAGGAGAAGTATATGGTGGGCTCAGCGTGCATGTTGGTACTTGCATCCCTGGATCCGATGAAAGCTGTAATGGCACCGGACGGGGTTAAAAGCAGAGTGTGCTTGGCTTGCATGCTGACCTGCATTCCCTGGACTTTGTGTGGCTGTCATGGCCCATAAACAGGTAGGAACTAGTGTTAGGGACCACTCCATAGAGGCGACCTTGACGTGGTGAGTGGCTTATTACGCTTTGGCCAAAATGTACACCAATGCCTCATCCAGCATGGAGGCAGGACAGAGTGCTGGATGCAGAGTGCGATCACATTTGTATTTTCCGTTTGTATATGTATTTCGCCATAGTGATGTGCACCTACATACAGGTTGTGCTGACCCAATCCCCCACATTTGGTCATACAGAAGTTTACGACCACATATGGGGTGTTTCTATAAACTTCAGAATTAGGGCAATAAATATTGAGTTTTGTTTGGCTGTTAACCCTTGCTTTGTTACTTGAAAAAATTGATTAATATGTAAAATTTGCCCCAAAAATTTAAATTCTGAAATTTTATCTCCATTTGCCAATAACTGTTGTGGAACACCTAAAGGGTTAACAAAGTTTGTAAAATGGGGCTTCAAATCGGACATGGTGTAAATAAACCAGTCCAGAAAAATTTGTCTTCCAAAAACCATATGGCATTCATTTTCTTCTGTGCCCTGCTGTTTGGTCATACAGCAGTTTACGACCACATATGGGGTGTTTCTATAAACTTCAGAATCAGGACAATAAATATTGAGTTTTGTTTGGCTGTTATCCCTTGCTTTGTTACTTTGAAAAAATGGATTAAAATGTAAATTCTGAAATTTTATCTCCATTTGCCAATAGCTCTTTTGGAACACCTAAAGGGCTAATAAAGTTTGTAAAATCAGTTTTTTGAATACATTGAGGGGTGTAGTTTCATAGATGGGGTCAATTTTATGGAGTTTCTACTCTAGGGGTGCATCAGGGGGGCTTCAAATCGGACATGGTGTAAATAAACCTGTCCAGCAAAATCTGCCTTCCAAAAACCACACGGCGCTCCTTTCCTTCTACGCTCTGCCATGTGCCCGTACAGTAGTTTACAACCACATATGGGGTGTTGCTATGAACTACAGAATCAGGGCAATAAATATTGAGTTTTGCTTGGCTGTTAACCCTGCTTTGTTACTGGAAAAGATGGATTAAAATGGAAAATTTGCCCAAAAATTTTAATTCTGAAATTTCATCTCCATTTGCCAATAACTCTTGTGGAATACCTAAAGGGTTAACAAAGTTTGTAAAATCAGTTTTGAATACCTTAAGGGGTGTAGTTTCTAGAATGGGGTCATTTTTGGTGGTTTCTATTATGTAAGCCTCCCAAAGTGACTTCAAACCTGAACTGGGTTTTGGAAAATTTCAGAAAAATTTCAAGATTTGCTTCTAAACTTCTAAGCAATGTAATATCCCCAAAAAATAAAATGAAAATCTCGTAGTAATCACAGCACTCTATCTATTGCTGACTGGTTTGGGTGCACGTCTCGGTGTGTTCCTAGCTCCACCTCTTGGAACGTATAAATCTTCAACAATTTAGACAGCACTCCAAATTTGGTTAATTGATTTTTATTTTGTATTAGCCGGACATAGTGGTCCTTTTTTCAGACTGAAGCAACGTTTCGGGCAAAAGGTGTGCCCTTCATCAGGCTGAGGTAAAAAAATAATAGTAAACAAACATGTGTAAATACATGATTATGTGATACACAGGAACAATAGATACAAGAACAAAGACCTGAATAGGTATATAATTCATATAATACACGGTTCCAGAATTTATCTACTTAAACCGAGACCTCCTAGACTTGACCGTCCACAGACTCGTATCCCATGCGTTACCACATTTTCTCATTAAACCCTGACATTAAAAGGATCATATACAAACATTGGTCCACATTATCAGATAACTTTCCCAATATATTCCTAGAGAAACCTCTAATGTCATATAAGCGGGCAAAAAACATCAAAGACAGAATTGTACGATCCGACCTCGGCTCCAACAAGGCACACAGCATACAAAGCACAATTACTGGTTCCGTTATTAAAGGAACATACCCTTGCCTGTCTTGCGCACAATGCGGCAACGTTACAAAAGGCCCTACCTTCACACATCCATCTACTGGCAAGACATACAACATCAATGGACACTATTCTTGCCTTTCTAACTATGTAGTCTACCTAATCAAATGTCCATGTGGCCTAGGATACGTCGGCGAGACAATTCAAAAAGTCAAAGAGCGCATATCCCAGCATAAATCTAATATACGTACTCTCAAATTAGAGGCTCCCTTGGTACAACATTTCACAACACATAACCATGCTGTCACTCAACTTCGTTTCCAAGTTATTGACTGGATACCCCCTCTAAGACGAGGTGGTAATCGTGAGCTGCAGTTACAGGAGAGAGAGATGTCGTGGATCTGACGTCTCAACATCCTCAAACCGAATGGTCTTAATAAAGATTATGTTCTAGAGTATTGAAAAATTCTTCCTCTTCATCCATGCTAATTTTCTTCCTTATATTTTATTTTCAGGGCCAGAGCCGTCTAATAACGGGTGGTGACACCCGCCAAGCACGCCCTAGCCTGTTGGGTTTGTATTACTGACCCTGAAGTTGGTGTATTTCTCACGTGATCTCTATGTTTATACTACAATCATGGTTAATAACTAGATTCATTGTATCACTGAGATTGTACTCTTCCAATATATACTTACATGACTTAACACTTTCTCTCATGGTTTTACACATATATTCACAGACTCCTTGCTAGGGCCCTTATACATTTATACATATATACGTACATGCAGAATTGCAATTTGCGCTATTCAACCCACGTGCTCATATTGGACCATACGGCCACAAATTAATATATCCCTCATATAACAAATCCATCCTATATTCTAATTGATATACAGATATTCCTTATTCTAGCTATGCCACATTGGCGTTTACCATACGATTCTTTTAATCGTACGAATACATCCACATTATTCTTCAGCATATGAGCAACTTCTCCCTACTCTAAGATGGCCACCGCTGATCATCTGACCCCAGTGCGCATGCGCACGGACATTAACCAAACTATACGTCACTTGATTGGGCCGGCGCTTAGCAATGACACTCTCGCAATATCGCGTGACTTCAAGCGCCCATCTGCTACATGGCGCGGATTCACATATTTAAAGCGTGGACATGCGTGCGTCCACCATGCCGGTCACACATATTCGTATGAGCACATTACTGGTAAGCGACTTCCAATTTACCTTACATAAAGCGGATAATGACTATCATGTTGCTTTTTGCTTTTTCTTTGTTTGCTTTTTCTTTTCCTGCACTATCATTTATATGGCTCTTTATGACGGCTCCTCATTCTCATCTCTAATAGGACAGGAAGGCAATACTTTCCCCTAGAGAGAGAAATATATACACGGTACCCCCAGTGTATATTTAGTGCCCTTGTTACTACACCTCATGCTTTTTCACTCTGTTGTACTATCTACCTAGTGATCCTCTCTGTTCTGATATCTGATGCTATTGATTTAATATTGATGCATGTCCCCTTATTCCTGGCATTGTGAATCTATACAGCCAGATTTCAGTAATTTGTACCCCATGGAGCAAAAAGGATCCATTACTTCAGCTGAATCATGTATCTTGATTTTATGAGAATCATGCATCACATTATTAAACCATCTTTTCATAGGAACCATGTACTATTTGAACTTACAATGGGATCCATCATTTCATGTGAATCATGTATCTTGTCCAATTTCTAGTGATCCCCTCTGTTCCGACCTCTGATGCAATTGATTTAATACTGATGCATGTCCTCTCATTCCTGGGATTATGAACCTATACAGCCAGATTTGAGTATTTTGCATCCCATGGAGCAAATGGGATCCATTATTTCTTTTGAATCATGTTTCTAGTTTCCTATTTTTCATGCATCATATTATTAAACCATTTCCTCATAGGAATCATGTACTATATGAACTACACACTTACAATGAGATCCATTATTTCATTTGAATCATGTTTTTTGTTTAATTTTTTTCTTGAGAATCATGCATCATATCAATTAATTATTTCTCCATAGGAACCGTGTATTATATGAATTGTATACCTATTCAGGTCTTTGTTCTTGTATCTATTGTTCCTGTGTATCACATAATCATGTATTTACACATGTTTGTTTACTATTATTTTTTTACCTCAGCCTGATGAAGGGCACACCTTTTGCCCGAAACGTTGCTTCAGTCTGAAAAAAGGACCACTATATTCGGCTAATACAAAATAAAAATCAATTAACCAAATTTGGAGTGCTGTCTAAATTGTTGAAGATTTATACGTCCCAAAAAATAAAATGGCATTCCCAAAATGATCCAAACATGAAGTAGACATATGGGGAATGTAAATTAATAACTATTATTGGAGGTATTAGTATGTATTATAGAAGTAGAGAAATTGAAACTTGGAAATTTGCTAATTTTTCAAAATGTTTGCTAAATTTGGTATTTTTTTTATAAATAAAAATGATTTTTTTTTTACTCCATTTTACCAGTGTCATTAAGTACAGTATGTGAGGAAAAAACATTCTCAGAATGGCCTGCATAAGTAAAAGCTTTTTAAACTTATTTACACATAAAGTGACACTGGTCAGATTTGCAAAAAACTGCCTGGTCCTTAAGGTAAAATATGAGCCCGGTCCTCAAGGGGTTAATGTTGCTGTAGGCCTCTTAGTAGCCTCCCAGACCAGTTTTCTTCTCGTCTTTTCATCAATTTTGGAGGGACATCCAGTTCTTGGTAATATCACTGTTGTGCCATATTTTCTCCACTTGATGATGACTGTCTTCACTGTGTTCCATGTTATATCTAATGCCTTGGAAATTCTTTTGTACCCTTCTCCTGACTGATACCTTTTAGCAATGAGATCCCTCTGATGTTTTGGAAGCTCTCTGTGGACCATGGCTTTTGCTGTGGGATGCGATTTCAGGAAAGACCAACTAGAGCATCTGAACTTTATTTGGGGTTAATCAGAGACACTTTAAATGATGGCAGGTGTATGCTGACTCCTATTTAACATGATTTTGAATGTGATTGCTTAATTCTGAACACAGCTACATCCCCAGTTATAAGAGGGTGTGAACACTTATGCAACCACATTATTTTAGTTTTTTTTGTTTTCTTCCCTCCACCTAAAAGATTTCAGTTTGTTTTTCAATTGAGTGATACTGTTTATAGGTCACATTAACCACCTCCGGACCGCTGTACGCACAGACGCGTCCTGGAGGTGGTTGATTCATTCCTCCTGGACACGCCGGCGCGTCCTCTCGCGAGACGCGAGATTTCCTGTGAACGCGCGCACACAGGCGCGCGCGCTCACAGGAACGGAAGGTAAGAGAGTTGATCTCCAGCCTGCCAGCGGCGATCGTTCGCTGGCAGGCTGGATATGTGTTTTTTTTAACCCCTAACAGGTATATTAGACGCTGTTTTGATAACAGCGTCTAATATACCTGCTAACTGGTCCTCTGGTGTTCCCTTTGTTTGGATCGACCACCAGAGGACACAGGTAGCTCAGTAAAGTAGCACCAAGCACCACTACACTACACTACACCCCCCCCCCCGTCACTTATTAACCCCTTAGTAGCCCCTGATCACCCCATATAGACTCCCTGATTACCCCCCTGTCATTGATTACCCCCCTGTCATTGATTACCCCCCTGTCATTGATTACCCCCCTGTAAAGCTCCATTCAGACGTCCGCATGATTTTTACGGATCCACTGATAGATGGATCGGATCCGCAAAACGCATCCGTACGTCTGAATGAAGCCTTACAGGGGCGTGATCAATGACTGTGGTGATCACCCCATATAGACTCCCTCATCACCCCCCTGTCATTGATTACCCCCCTGTCATTGATCACCCCCCTGTAAAGCTCCATTCAGACGTCCGCATGATTTTTACGGATCCACTGATAGATGGATCGGATCCGCAAAACGCATCCGGACGTCTGAATGAAGCCTTACAGGGGCATGATCAATGACTGTGGTGATCACCCCATATAGACTCCCTGATCACCCCCTTGTAAAGCTCCATTCAGATGTCCGCATGATTTTTACGGATGCACTGATAGATGGATCGGATCCGCAAAACGCATCCGGACGTCTGAATGAAGCCTTACAGGGGCATGATCAATGACTGTGGTGATCACCCAATATAGACTCCCTGATCACCCCCCTGTCATTGATTACCCCCCTGTCATTGATCACCCCCCTGTAAAGCTCCATTCAGACGTCCGCATGATTTTTACGGATCCACTGATAGATGGATCGGATCCGCAAAACGCATCCGGACGTCTGAATGAAGCCTTACAGGGGCATGATCAATGACTGTGGTGATCACCCGATATAGACTCCCTGATCACCCCCCTGTCATTGATTACCCCCCTGTAAAGCTCCATTCAGACGTCCGCATGATTTTTACGGATGCACTGATAGAAGGATCGGATCCGCAAAACGCATCCGGACGTCTGAATGAAGCCTTACACGGGCGTGATCAATGACTGTGGTTATCACCCCATATAGACTCCCTGATCACCCCCCTGTCATTGATCACCCCCCCTGTCATTGATCACCCCCCCTGTCATTGATCACCCCATATAGACTCCCTGATCACCCCCCTGTCATTGATCACCCCCCTGTCATTGATCACCCCTCTGTAAGGCTCCATTCAGACATTTTTTTGGCCCAAGTTAGCGGAATTATTATTTTTTTTTCTTACAAAGTCTCATATTCCACTAACTTGTGTCAAAAAATAAAATCTCACATGAACTCACCATACCCCTCACGGAATCCAAATGCGTAAAAATTTTTTGACATTTATATTCCAGACTTCTTCTCACGCTTTAGGGCCCCTAGAATGCCAGGGCAGTATAAATACCCCACATGTGACCCCATTTCGGAAAGAAGACACCCCCAGGTATTCCGTGAGGGGCATATTGAGTCCATGAAAGATTGAAATTTTTGTCCCAAGTTAGCGGAACGGGAGACTTTGTGAGAAAAAAATTAAAAATATCAATTTCCGCTAACTTGTGCCAAAAAAAAAAAATTTCTATGAACTCGCCATGCCCCTCATTGAATACCTTGGGGTGTCTTCTTTCCAAAATGGGGTCACATGTGGGGTATTTATACTGCCCTGGCATTCTAGGGGCCCCAAAGCGTGAGAAGAAGTCTGGTATCCAAATGTCTAAAAATGTCCTCCTAAAAGGAATTTGGGCACCTTTGCGCATCTAGGCTGCAAAAAAGTGTCACACATCTGGTATCGCCGTACTCAGGAGAAGTTGGGGAATGTGTTTTGGGGTGTCATTTTACATATACCCATGCTGGGTGAGAGAAATATCTTGGTCAAATGCCAATTTTGTATAAAAAAATGGGAAAAGTTGTCTTTTGCCAAGATATTTCTCTCACCCAGCATGGGTATATGTAAAATGACACCCCAAAACACATTCCCCAACTCCTCCTGAATACGGCGATACCACATGTGTGACACTTTTTTGCAGCCTAGGTGGGCAAAGGGGCCCATATTCCAAAGAGCACCTTTAGGATTTCACAGGTCATTTACCTACTTACCACACATTAGGGCCCCTGGAAAATGCCAGGGCAGTATAACTACCCCACAAGTGACCCCATTTTGGAAAGAAGACACCCCAAGGTATTCCGTGAGGGGCATGGCAAGTTCCTAGAATTTTTTATTTTTTGTCACAAGTTAGTGGAAAATGCTGATTTTTTTTATTTTTATTTTTTTTCATACAAAGTCTCATATTCCACTAACTTGTGACAAAAAATAAAAACTTCCATGAACTCACTATGCCCATCAGCGAATACCTTGGGGTCTCTTCTTTCCAAAATGGGGTCACTTGTGGGGTAGTTATACTGCCCTGGCATTCTAGGGGCCCAAATGTGTGGTAAGGAGTTTGAAATCAAATTCTGTAAAAAATGACCTGTGAAATCCGAAAGGTGCTCTTTGGAATATGGGCCCCTTTGCCCACCTAGGCTGCAAAAAAGTGTCACACATCTGGTATCTCCGTACTCAGGAGAAGTTGGGGAATGTGTTTTGGGGTGTCATTTTACATATACCCATGCTGGGTGAGAGAAATATCTTGGCAAAAGACAACTTTTCCCATTTTTTTTATACAAAGTTGGCATTTTTTACAGAATTTGATTTCAAACTCCTTACCACACATTTGGGCCCCTAGAATGCCAGGGCAGTATAACCACCCCACAAGTGACCCCATTTTGGAAAGAAGAGACCCCAAGGTATTTCGTGATGGGCATAGTGAGTTCATAGAAGTTTTTATTTTTTGTCACAAGTTAGTGGAATATGAGACTTTGTAAGAAAAGAAAAAAAAAAAAAAAAATCATCATTTTCCACTAACTTGTGACAAAAAATAAAAAGTTCTATGAACTCACTATGCCCATCAGCGAATACCTTAGGGTGTGTACTTTCCGAAATGGGGTCATTTGTGGGGTGTTTGTACTGTCTGGCCATTGTAGAACCTCAGGAAACATGACAGGTGCTCAGAAAGTCAGAGCTGCTTCAAAAAGCGGAAATTCACATTTTTGTACCATAGTTTGTAAACGCTATAACTTTTACCCAAACCATTTTTTTTTACCCAAACATTTTTTTTTTATCAAAGACATGTAGAACAATAAATTTAGAGCAAAATTTATATATGGATGTCGTTTTTTTTTGCAAAACTTTACAACTGAAAGTGAAAAATATCATTTTTTTGCAAAAAAATCGTTAAATTTCGATTAATAACAAAAAAAGTAAAAATGTCAGCAGCAATGAAATACCACCAAATGAAAGCTCTATTAGTGAGAAGAAAAGGAGGTAAAATTCATTTGGGTGGTAAGTTGCATGACCGAGCAATACACTGCGTGCAGAATTATTAGGCAAATGAGTATTTTGACCACATCATCCTCTTTATGCATGTTGTCTTACTCCAAGCTGTATAGGCTCGAAAGCCTACTACCAATTAAGCATATTAGGTGATGTGCATCTCTGTAATGAGAAGGGGTGTGGTCTAATGACATCAACACCCTATATTAGGTGTGCATAATTATTAGGCAACTTCCTTTCCTTTGGCAAAATGGGTCAAAAGAAGGACTTGACAGGCTCAGAAAAGTCAAAAATAGTGAGATATCTTGCAGAGGGATGCAGCACTCTTAAAATTGCAAAGCTTCTGAAGCGTGATCATTGAACAATCAAGCGTTTCATTCAAAATAGTCAACAGGGTCGCAAGAAGCGTGTGGAAAAACCAAGGAGCAAAATAACTGCCCATGAACTGAGAAAAGTCAAGCGTGCAGCTGCCAAGATGCCACTTGCCACCAGTTTGGCCATATTTCAGAGCTGCAACATCACTGGAGTGCCCAAAAGCACAAGGTGTGCAATACTCAGAGACATGGCCAAGGTAAGAAAGGCTGAAAGACGACCACCACTGAACAAGACACACAAGCTGAAACGTCAAGACTGGGCCAAGAAATATCTCAAGACTGATTTTTCTAAGGTTTTATGGACTGATGAAATGAGAGTGAGTCTTGATGGGCCAGATGGATGGGCCCGTGGCTGGATTGGTAAAGGGCAGAGAGCTCCAGTCCGACTCAGACGCCAGCAAGGTGGAGGTGGAGTACTGGTTTGGGCTGGTATCATCAAAGATGAGCTTGTGGGGCCTTTTCGGGTTGAGGATGGAGTCAAGCTCAACTCCCAGTCCTACTGCCAGTTTCTGGAAGACACCTTCTTCAAGCAGTGGTACAGGAAGAAGTCTGCATCCTTCAAGAAAAACATGATTTTCATGCAGGACAATGCTCCATCACACGCGTCCAAGTACTCCACAGCGTGGCTGGCAAGAAAGGGTATAAAAGAAGAAAATCTAATGACATGGCCTCCTTGTTCACCTGATCTGAACCCCATTGAGAACCTGTGGTCCATCATCAAATGTGAGATTTACAAGGAGGGAAAACAGTACACCTCTCTGAACAGTGTCTGGGAGGCTGTGGTTGCTGCTGCACGCAATGTTGATGGTGAACAGATCAAAACACTGACAGAATCCATGGATGGCAGGCTTTTGAGTGTCCTTGCAAAGAAAGGTGGCTATATTGGTCACTGATTTGTTTTTGTTTTGTTTTTGAATGTCAGAAATGTATATTTGTAAATGTTGAGATGTTATATTGGTTTCACTGGTAAAAATAAATAATTGAAATGGGTATATATTTGTTTTTTGTTAAGTTGCCTAATAATTATGCACAGTAATAGTCACCTGCACACACAGATATCCCCCTAAAATAGCTAAAAGTAAAAACAAACTAAAAACTACTTCCAAAATTATTCAGTTTTGATATTAATGAGTTTTTTGGGTTCATTGAGAACATGGTTGTTGTTCAATAATAAAATTAATCCTCAAAAATACAACTTGCCTAATAATTCTGCACTCCCTGTAAACGGTGAAAGTAGTGTAGGTCAGAAGTGTAAAAAGTGGCCTGGTCTTTCAGGGTGTTTAAGCACTGGGGGCTGAGGTGGTTAAAGGTGGAAAAAGTTCTGAAATTATTTATCTTTGTCTCATTTTTTTACATCACAGAAACCTGACATTTTAACAGGGGTGTGTAGACTTTTTATATCCACTGTATGTGATCAAATGTTACAATCAATTATATAGAATAATATGTGGAGCCGTATATTTAATTAAAAATTATAAGATTTTATTTAAGGTATTGTATAAATATAAAATGTATAAAAAAGGGATAAGAAAAAGTACAGTAAATACAAAATACTGTAAATCAATGGATGGTCCCCTAGTAATTAATTTAGTTCATTATGTCCATATAGAAAATAAATATATCCAAAAATTGCGTTGATCCAAGAGGGGAAAAAAAGGAAGAAAACAGGGGAGAAATGTTCATGTGGTTAGTGATTAATCAGGGTAAGGGAAGAAAAGGGAAAAAAATAAAAATAAAAAAATAAGATGGAAAAAATAATATATATATATATTAAAAAGTAGTGTAATCCAGTGATTGTGAAAAGATAAAATAAAAATTAGGAAAATATATACTCAGTCTTGATAGTTATGGTGAGAGTTGTGAAAATTATGTTAGATTGTGTTGATATATTCCCTTACATTCGGGTATTATATATACTGTATTAGCATTAGTTGGTATTGTATATGGCAAGTAATTAACTACTTATGTTGGCTACAAAGTAGCTGGTTTACCGTACTGCCGGCTTTAGGGTCGGTTTCCTCTTGGTTGTAATCTCGCTGCGGCGTGTAAATGTTTGTTTGGCTGAGGTTGGCGTCCCACGTGGCGTCCCACGTGTTAGAGCACTCTTTAATACTGGATTGCAGGCTGTGTTGATCACCGAGTGCTTTGCAGTGGGGGTTGTAGGAATCTTACCTGCCATGGGGATTGTAGGAATCTCACCCTGTTCGATTCCCAGCCAGGCTGTGTATTACAGTCGGCGATATTGGTTTGCTGTATATCGATTCGGTATTTTGTGATTGGGCTGTACGGTGTATGGGAAGCTTCCTATCTTACTGCATTCATATATTACCCACATCACAGTTCACAGATTACAGGTTTTAGCAGTTCGCAGGTCCTTAAATATTCAGTCAAATGACGTGTCAGAATTAGATACACAGCTCAGCAGGCAGTATCACACAGGATAGTATATTAGATATACAGCTCAGCAGACAGTATCACACAGAATAGGATTAGATACATAGCTCAGCAGACAGTATCACACAGGATAGGATTAGATACACCGCTCAACAGACAGTATCACACAGGATAGGATTAGATACACAGCTCAACAGACAGTATCACACAGGATAGGATTAGATACACAGCTCAGCAGACAGTATCACACAGGATAGGATTAGATACACAGCTCAGCAGACAGTATCACACAGGATAGGATTAGATACACAGCTCAGCAGACAGTATCACACAGGATAGGATTAGATATACAGCTCAGCAGACAGTATCACATAACATAAGATTAGATATCCAGCTCAGCAGAAAGTATCACACAGGATAGGATTAAATACACAGCTCAGCATACACTATCACACAGGATAGGATTAGATTCACAGCTCAGCAGACAGTATCACACAGGATATAATTAGATACATAGCTCAGCAGATAGTACACATAGGGCACAACTGCACTGCGACAATGATGTCGCACCAATGTCGCGCTACAATTTTTATAATGATAGTCTATGGTGCTGCACTGCGACATGCGACATACTTCGACTGCGACAGTCACAGAAAAATCCATCTTGGATGACTTTTTTGCAAATGTCGTGCCGCAGTCGCAGCATGTCGCAGTTTGACACCATAGCCTATTATTATAAAAATTGTTACGCAACATTGGTGCGACAAAATGTCACCCGACACATGTCATCGTATAGCCCTATGTCACGGTCCCTCCTGTGAGAGAGGTGAGAAGATCGGATAGACTTTCTGCACGTGAGGCTATCTGACAGGTCTCTCTGTTTTCTTCTATGTATGTTGTTGTTTGACAGGATCTCACCTCTCCTATTTAGAGCCGCCTCACACTGCTGACCATGCGGTTGATAGTTTCTGCTTGGAGTTGCTAGTGCTGGTTTGTCTTGGATCTCCTGCTTCTCCATACATCTCTAAGCTAAGTAATTGTTGCCTTCACTGTTTCTTATTATCTGGAGTGTGTTGTTTCTAGGGCTCAGGGAGGTTCAGGTTCCTTCAATCTGGAAGGAACCAGCTGTCTCATTCGCTGCTACCTATCCTAGGGCTCGTCAGTTTTAACAGGGCTTTAGGTATCAGGTGTATGAGTATTTCCACCATCAGGATCTGCTCATACTGTCAGGAGTTAGGGAAAGGCCTAGGGATTACTAGGAGGTCACCATCCCTCTTCCTTAGCTTTTGAGGCCTAGATTGTTGTCTATTTGTTGTGGTGTGTATTTGATGTTTTCCCTTTCCCTTAACCTGTGACATTACCAACCGCCTAAACCGATATCCTTTGTTTTATCAGTGCAGCTATGGATACTGTTTCTGCACTGATCGATCGTGTGCAGGGGCTGTCTTTGGAGGTGGCTGACCTCCTCACGGCCGTTGCACAGTTTCAGAGACTACAGGCGGTGGGTTCTGGCAGTGGGAACCAGGCCTGCCCTGAACTGAAGGTTGCTTTCCCGGATAGGTTTTCCGGGGAAAGTGACAACTTTGTTCGGTTCAGGGAATTGTGCAAATTTTATTTCAGACTGCGTCCTAGCTCTTCTGGGGACAAGAGTCAGAGAGTGGGGATTATTATTTCATTGCTGAAAGGTGACGCCCAGTTTTGGGCTTTCTCTTTGCCGACTGGGTTCACAACAGCGATGGCCAGTTCGCAGTGTTTGCCCGCGAACACATACGGGCTGCCATCTTGACTCACAAGTCCGGCAATGCACAGGTAAGCCCTTACCTGTGCCTGTGTCGGGAGCCGGTCTGAAACAAATGCGGTCACCGGGAGCAGGCAGTTCCGAGAACAGCCGCCGGGGGCCTTCATCGGGCTGTTCTCGGAACTGCCTGCTCCCGGTGACCACATTTGTTTCAGACCGGCTCCCGACACAGGCACAGGTAAGGGCTTACCTGTGCATCGCCTGACTTGTAAGTCAAGATGGCAGCCCGCATGTGTTCGCGGGCGAACACTGCGAACTGGCCATCACTGGTTCACAATCCCTCCGGTCGGTAGATGCATTTTTCAGAGCTCTGGGACTTATCTACGATGACCCAGACCGGGATTCCCTGGCCGAATATAAGTTGCGTTGCTTGCGGCAGGGAGAGAGTTCAGCTGAGTCCTATTGCTCTGAATTTAGGAGATGGGCAACTGATACTGAGTGGAATGACCCTGCTCTCCGTAGTCAATTTTGTCAAGGACTGTCTGAGAACCTGAAGAACACCTTGGCATTTCATGCAAATCCAGAGTCATTGGAGGCGGCCATGTCTCTGGCGGTGCGTATTGATAGACACCTGAGGGAGAGATCTAAAGTTCCTCTCTCTCGGGACGTATTATCATACAGGGAAGCTGTCTCTTCTGACACTCTGGGTAAAGAGACACTCGAGCTCGTGTCTGGTGAGCGAATGCAATTGGGTCAGGTAACACCTGGACCAGGTGATAAAAACGTTAGGGTTAAGTAAAGACTTAGCTTTTTCTGTGGTCAAGGAGGACATTTTATTAACGTATGTCCTTATGTTAAAGGAAACCTGTCACCAAAAAAACGCTTACTAAGCTGTTAATAGTACCTTATAGTGCTGCATAGTAGTTTCCTCATGCACTTTTTCATTGTTTAGCCGCATCTAGCCTCCTTGAGAAATCGATGTTTTATTCAGCCGCTGCCCCCTGCTTCAAGTCAGGTTTGAAGTCAAGGAGCAGCGGCCTAGGCGTCTCCAATGCTGCTCTCCCTGCCTCCCGCCGCCTTTATTGACAAGCCGGATCTCAGTGCCGGGACCGCGCTCCCAGCCCGCATGCGCAGTAAAGGGCTGCTGTAGCGCGATCCCGGCTCCGGCTCGTATACTCAGCCGGCTTCAGTTTTGCTACTGCGCATGCGCCCGGCATCTTCTGTAACTGCGCTAGTATGTAAGGCTGGCGGGAGCATGCGCAGTAGCGAAACTGAAGCTGGCTGAGTGTACGAGCCGGAGCCGGGATCGCGCTAGAGCAGCCCTTTACTGCGCATGCGGGCTGGGAGCGTGGTCCCGGCACTGAGATCCGGCTTGTCAATAAAGGCGGCGGGAGGCGGGGAGAGCAGCATTGGAGACGCCTAGGCCGCTGCCCCCTTGACTTCAAACCTGACTTGAAGCAGGGGGCAGCGGCTGAATAAAACATCGATTTCTCAAGGAGGCTAGATGCGGCTAAACGATGAAAAAGTGCATTAGGAAACTACTATGCAGCACTATAAGGTACTATTAACAGCTTAGTAAGCGTTTTTTTGGTGACAGGTTCCCTTTAAACATCAAGGTGAAAAGGAAAAAAAATGTCCTATTGTGTCTAGTCGTCTTCTCTTGGTAGTGTGGATGGGGAAGCTGAGAATGTACTTTTGTCTTTTACCGGTAGTACCCGATTTCTCCTGCCTGCCAACGTGGCGCTAGATTTCAAAACTGTGGAAATGGAAGTATTTATTGACAGTGGGGCAGGGGTTAACTTAGTGGATGGCCAGTTTGTCCGTATGCATGGTTTGACAACAAGTTCATTAGACAAAAATATTTGTGTTTGCGATTGATTCCGCCCCTCTCTCTCAAGTGTCTGTCTCAAATGGTGCAGGACATTCGCCTAAAGGTGGGAGATTTTCATATTGAATCCATTTCATGTTTTGTGTGCTGGAGGGTTTGCCTGCTTCTGTGGTGTTAGGTTTACCATGGTTAACCAAACATAACCCTACTATCAATTGGCAAGCGAGACAGATTCTCGATTGGAGTGATTTCTGCCTTGACAACTGTCTTAGCACGTCGCTTTCTGTTGTAACTACTAAAATGTTACCTCCTTTCCTTTCAGATTTTTCTGATGTATTCTCTAAGGGTGGAGACCAGGAGTTGCCTCCTCATCGGGAATATGTTTGCCCCGTCAACCTTATTCCCAGAGCTAGATTGCCAAAGTCTCGGTTGTATAATCTTTCTGAACCTGAAAGAGTAGCCATGTGAGAGTATCACCGAGAGTTTGGCTAAAGGTCATATTAGACCAACCTAATCACCAATGGTCACCCATGGTGGCGGGATTCTCCTTTGTTAAAAAAAAGAATTGAACTGTTTGGACTTCCGTGAGTTTTATCGCATCACCATCCGTGATCTCTATCCCCTTCCTTTGATCCCAGATTTATTCAATCAGATTGTCAGCACCAAGGTGTTCTCTAAGTTGGATTTGAGGGGGGCATATATTCTGATAAGAGTCAAGGAAGGGGACGATTGGAAAATGGCCTTTAATACTACTGAGGGTCATTTTGAGAATCTGGTCATGCCTTTTGGTTCTTCAACACTTTATCAATGACATCTTTCATCATCTGGTGGGCAGGTTTGTGGTGGTTTATCTGGATGATATTTTAAT
This sequence comes from Bufo bufo, assembly GCF_905171765.1. NCBI lineage: Eukaryota > Metazoa > Chordata > Amphibia > Anura > Bufonidae > Bufo > Bufo bufo. The sequence goes on along the minus strand of NC_053397.1, from coordinate 130,825,670 downwards.
TTATTCCCCTGATATGGAGACGCATAAGGATCACTTGAGACAGGTCTTACAGATCCTAAGAGAGAATAAATCGTATGCCAAAATGGAAAAGTGTGCATTTGCGGTCCCTGAAGTGCAGTTCCTGAGGTACCTACTCTCTTCTTCGGGTTTTCGTATGGATCAGAAAAAAGTCTGTGCCGTGTTGGACTGGGATCTCCCCCGAAGATCTGAAGGCAATCATGAGATTTTTGGGGTTCACCAATTACTACCGTAAATGTATCTTGAATTACTCAACTGTTAAACCATTAACTGATATGACTAAGAAAGGCGCGGATTTCTCAGTCTGGTCTAAAGAAACATTGCATGCTTTTTCAGCAATAAAGGAATGTTTTGCTTCTGTTCCTATTCTGGTGCAACCGGATGCGTCACAACCATTTATTGTGGAAGTTGACGCATCAGAGGGGTGGGAGCAGTCTTGTCGCAGGGTTCTCCTCCTAGCAAATGGCTTTTTTCTCCAAAAAAAACTCGCTTCTGCCGAAAGAAATTATGATGTAGGTAATAGAGAGTTGTTGGCCAGTAAATTGGCTTTTGAAGAGTGGTGTCATTGGTGGGAAGGAGCGATTCATCCCGTTACGGTAATTACTGATCACAAAAATCTGGCCTACCTGCAGTCTGCTAAACATCTGAACCCAATGCAGGCCAGATGGTCGTTTTTTTACTAGATTTAATTTCATTGTCACTTATCAACTTGGGATTAAAAACGTCAAAGCGGATGCCTTGTAGCATAGCTTTCCCGGGGAGGGGGGGGGGGGTTGATTCTGGGGATCCTACTCCAATATTGGCTGATGGGGTGGTTGTATCCACCCCTTATCCTGAACTTGAGGCAGAGGTGTTGGAGGCTCAGGGTGAGACACCCGATTCCTGTCCTCCAGGGAAGTTGTTTGTCCCTTCGGAACTACGACACAAGGAACATCACAAAACTGTTCTTAAAGGACACCCTTGGAGCAGATCCACTGTGGATCTCATTTCTCGAAGAGTCTGGTGGCCAGGGTTACGTAAATGTGTTGAGGGCTATGTGGCAGCTTGTGAGACTTGTGCGCGTGCTAAGGTGGCTCATACTCGGCCTTCAGGATCTCTACTTCCCTTGTCTATCTCATCCCGACCCTGGACTCATTTGTCCATGGACTTTATAATTCTGGGAAAACTGTGATTCTGGTGGTTGTTGACCGCTTCAGCAAGATGGCGCACTTTATACCATTATCAGGTTTGCCTAATGCCAAAACTCTCGCTCAACTGTTTGTCGATAACATCGTGAAACTACACGACATTCCCTCTGATGTGGTGTCTGATAGAGGGACTCAATTTGTTTCCAGATTCTGGAAGGCGCTCTGTACTCGTCTGGGGGTCCAATTGTGCTTATCTTCGGCCTTTCATCCTCAGTCGAACAGGCAGACTGAGCACACTAACCAGAATCTGGAGACTTATTTGAGATGTTTTGTCTCTGAGAATCAAGAGGAGCGGTCTTCATTTTTGTCGTTGGCCGAGTTTGCCATAAATAACCGTAGACAGGAGTCCACTAATAAGTCGCAGTTTTTGGTGTATATAGGTTCCATCCGCAGTTTGGCACATTTTCTGGTACTGAGAAGTCTGGTATACCCGAAGAGGAAAGATTCTCCTCTTCGTTGTCATCTATTTGGTGGAAGATTCAAAACAATTTAAAGAGGACCTTTCACCTGGAAAAACATTGTGAACTAAGTGTCCTGACATAAACAGCGGCGCCCAGGGATCTCACTGCACTTACTATTATCCCTGGGCGCCGCTCCGTTCTCCCGTTATGTCCTCCGGTATTTTCGCTCAGTAAGTTATAGTAGGCGGAGACTTAGGACTCTTGGTTATAGTAGGCGGAGTCTGCCATTGTTCTGCTGGGCGGCTCCTCCTCCTAGGCTGTAGTGCTGGCCAATCGCAGTGCAGAGCTCACAGCCTGGGAGTTTTTTTTCTCCCAGGCTGTGAGCAGTGCGCTGCGATTGGCCAGCGCTACAGCCTAGGAGGAGGAGACGCCCAGCAGAACAAGGGCAGTCTCCGCCTACTATAACTTACTGAGCGAAGATACCGGAGGGCATAATGGGAGAACGGAGCGGTGCCCAGGGATAATAGTAAGTGCAGTGAGATCCCTGGGCGCCGCTGTATATGTCAGGATACTTAGTTCACAATGTTTTTCCAGGTATAAGGTCCTCTTAAATAAAATGTGCAAAAAATATAAGCTGACAAGAGACGTGTGAGTGTTCCGGACCTGAGAGTGGGTGATTCTGTGTGGCTGTCCACAAAAAAAAACATTAAGTTGAAGGTACCCTCTTGGAAGTTGGGTCCAAGGTTTATTAGGCCATACAATATCTCTGCCATTATTAATCCAGTTGCTTTTTGTCTTTTCGTCACTGCTGACCATGTGGTTGATAGTTTTCGTTTGGAGTTGCTAGTGCTGCTTTGTCTTGGATCTTCTGCTTCTCCATACATCTCTAAGCTAAGTACTTGTTTAGAGATGTACTGCAAATGTTCGCGAACGGGCGAACCGGGCAAACCGCCATAGACTTCAATGGGCAGGCGAATTTTAAAACCCACAGGGACTCTTTCTAGCCACCGTAGTGATGGAAAAATTGTTTCAAGGGGACTAACACCTGGACTGTGGCATGCCGGAGGGGGATCCATGGCAAAGTTATGGAAAATTACATAGTTGACGCAGAGTTGGATTTTAATCCATAAAGGGCATAAATCACCTAACAATCCAATTTTTTTTTGAACAACTTGGTTTAAAACATCCAGTGTGTGTATTGGATCAGGTATGATGTTGTATCGATCAGGTAGTGTAAGGGTTACGCCCGCTTCACAGACATTGACAGACCAAACTCCCCTTTTAATGCACCGCAAACAACCGCAAACAGTCCATTTGCCCAACCGCAAACTCCCCATTAGTACAAGGTTGGATACCAAGCTAGCCATGTCCCGTTGATGTCATTGAAGGTTTCTTCCTGCACCCAGCCACGTACAACACCAAGGGTCCCGGAAAGGTGAATTTAATTGATTTTTCGAACGGGGAGATGGTTAAAAAAACGCTGGCTCCCTCCCCTTTGTTTGAATCCACGGTCACTGCATCTGTGCTGTGCAATTTACTGTCCCACCTGATATGAGTGGTATTTTCTGTAGTTCTCTCTTCTCATTAGTTTAATCCCTGTTACGTCCCCAATCTGGGGTCCATTTATTAAATTGATTTTTCGAACGGGGAGATGGTTAAAAAAACGCTGGTTCCCTCCCCTTTGCTTGAATCCACGCCACGGTCACTGCGTCTGCGCCGTGCAATTTACTGTCACACCCGATATGAGTGCTATTTTCTGTAGTTCTCTCTTCTCATCAGTTTAATCCCTGTTACGTCCCCAATCTGGGGTCCATTTATTAAATTGATTTTTCGAACGGGGAGATGGTTAAAAAAAACGCTGGCTCCCTCCCCTTTGTTTGAATCCACGCCACGGTCACTGCGTCTGCGCCGTGTAATTTACTGTCACACCCGATATGAGTGCTATTTTCTGTAGTACTATTCTCATCAGTTTAATCCCTGTTACGTCCCATATCAGGGTGGGATTGACTTTTGTGAAAAAAAAAATTAGGCCGGGTACCTTCGACTGCCTTCACAGTGACAGACCAAACTCTGATACACCAAACTAAATAGATTTTAGGAACCGGGAGATGGAAAAAGCAGCTTGGTCGGTCCTCTTACTCCCAAGTTGGGGCACTGCGCGTGCACGGAGCAATGTGCTGTGACACCCTATATGAGTGGTGTCTTAACTAGTACTATTCCTATCAGTTTAATCCCTGTTACGTCCCCTATCCGGGGACATGTGTCGAATTGATTAACCATTGTCGAATTAGCGAACCTTTACGACATCCTGGAATAATTTAGTTCTGAGCTTTGTACTTGCTTTGTATTGGAATTGATGGGGATTTTTAAATTGTCTGCATTATTCTAATAAACTATTAAGAGACATTATGATTTTTTTATTTTATGTATTAAAAACCCACCCATACAACTTTAAAAAAAATTAGTTTTTTCTATGAAAAATTATCCAGCCGATCGCTTTTGGTCTGATCATAATGAAGCAACGGCCTTATCATCTGGGGTGTGGCAACATTGCCAACACACTCATAGAGGTGATGATCGCTTCATTGTGATACGCAAGCCCCTTCACCACAACAAGGTAACGATCACGAAGGGGAATTGACACTTGTATGTGCCTTTTTTTTTTGTTTTGTTTTTGCAGCCACAGTGCAGCACCAGAGGCCAGAAAAATTAGGCATGTACACATGCCTGAAAAATAATGTTATTGTTGTAGCAGCGGCCGGAAAAATTTATGTTTTCAAGGCAGAAAGGTGACTAAAACATTGCGGCTTGAACCCTAGTTGGTGGCGGAGAATTCACAAAAGTCATCCGGTATGCAGACATTAAATACAGCAGCGTGGGGACCATTTTGAGGCCAAAGCATGTCATCAGGCCTTTTGTTAGTGAAACGTATCCCCCACTGTCAGTCCCTTCGGGATCCATGCCTCATTCATCTTAATGAAGGTGAGGTAATCAACACTTTTTTGACCGAGGCGACTTCTTTTGTCAGTGACAATGCCTCCTGCTGCACTGAAGGTCCTTTCTGACAGGATACTTGAAGCGGGGCAGGCCAGAAGTTCTATCGCAAACTGGGATAGCTCAGGCCACAGGTCAAGCCTGCACACCCAGTAGTCAAGGGGTTTATCGCTCCTCAGAGTGTCGATATCTGCAGTTAAGGCGAGGTAGTCTGCTACCTGTCAGTCGAGTCGTTCTCTAAGGCTGGATCCCGAAGGGCTGTGGCGATGTGTAGGACTGAAAAAGCTCTGCATGTCCTTATCAACAACACATCTGTAAAGCGTCCTGTCCTTGCCGACGTGGTCGTGGTAGGAGGAGGATTACTTTCATCTCTTCCCCTGTTAGATTCCCATTGTGCTGTGACATCCCCCTTATAAGCTGTGTAAAGCATATTTTTTTGTTTTGTTTTGAACTGCTGCATCCTTTCTGACTTTCGGTAAGTTGGTAACATTTCCGCCACTTTCTGCTTATACCGGGGGTCTAGTAGCGTGGCCACCCAGTACAGGTCCTTCTCCTTCATCCTTTTTATACGAGGGTCCCTCAACAGACATGACAGCATGAAAGACCCCATTTGCACAAGGTTGGATGCCGAGCTACTCATTTCCCGTTTCTCGTCCTCACTGATGTTATTGACGGTCTGTTCTTCACCCCAGCCACGTACAACACCACGGGTCCCAGATAGGTGACAACAATGAGCACCCTGGGAAGCCACATTCCTCCTCTTCCTCATACTCCTCTTGCAGCGTTGCCGCAGGTCCGGCAAGCGATGATGACAAGGCTGTTTCTGGTGGTGATGGTGACCACAACTCTTCCTCTTCACGCTCATCTACAACCTGATCCAGCACTCTTCGCAGGGCACGCTCCAGGAAGAAAACAAATGGGATGAGGTCGCTGATGGTGCCTTCGGTGCGACTGACTAGGTTTGTCACCTCCTCAAAAGGACGCATGAGCCTACAGGCATTGCGCATGAGCGTCCAGTAACGTGGCAAAAAAATTCCCAGCTCCGCAGAGGCTGTCCTATCACCCCGGTCATACAAATACTCATTGACGGCTTTTTCTTGTTGGAGCAGGCGGTCGAACATTAGGAGTGTTGAATTCCAACGTGTCGGGCTGTCGCAAATCAAGCGCCTCGCTGGCATGTTGTTTCGGCGCTGAATGTCTGAAAAGTGCACCATGGCCGTGTATGAACACCTGAAATGGCCACACACCTTCCTGGCCTGCTTGAGGATGTCATGTAAGCCTGGGTACTTAGACACAAAGCGTTGTATGATGAGATTCAACACATGTGCCATGCACGGCACATGTGACAACTTGCCCAAATTCAATGCCGCCAACAAATTGATTCCATTGTCACACACCACTTTGCCGATCTCCAGTTGGTGCGGGGTCAGCCACTGATCCACCTGTGCGTTCAGGGCGGACAGGAGTGCTGGTCCGGTGTGGCTCTCTGCTTTCAGGCAAGTCAACCCCAAGACAGCGTGACACTGTCGTATCCGGGATGTGGAGTAGCCACTGGGGAGCTGGGGGGATTCAGTGGATGTGCAGCCAGACACCGCAGCAGAAGAGGACTCAGCCGAGGAGGTTATGGAAGAGGATGGAGTAGGAGGAGTAGAGGAGGTGGCAGTAGGCCTGCCTGCAAGTCGTGGCGGTGTCACCAACTCCGCTGCAGAGCCACGCATTCCATGCTTGTCAGCCGTCAGCAGGTTGACCCAATGCGCAGTGTAGGTGATATACCTGCCCGGACCGTGCTTTGCAGACCAGGTATCAGTGGTCAGATGGACCCTTGCCCCAACACTGTATGCCAGAGATGCCATGACTTCCTTTTCAATCACTGAGTAGAGGTTTGGGATTGCCTTTTTTGAAAAAAAAATTCGGCCGGGTACCTTCCACTGTGGTGTCCCAATAGCGACAAATTTTTTGAAGGCCTCAGACTCCACCAGCTGGTATGGTAAAAGCTGGCGGGCTAAGAGTTCCGTCAAGCCAGCTGTCAGACGCCGGGCAAGGGGGTGACTCTGTGACATTGGCTTCCTACGCTCAAACATTTCCTTTACAGACACCTGACTGTGGGCAGATGAGATGGAACTGCTGAAGGTGAGAGGCGGAGTGGCGGGTGGTTGAGAGGGGGCAAAAAGGACAGCAGTGGTTGATGTGGCTGAAGATGCTGGACCAGGAGGAGGATGGTGGCTTTGAGCTTGTGTGCTGCTTCTACTCGTCATCATGTGTTGATCCCATAGGCCTTTGTGATGTGCGATCATGTGCCTTCGCAAAGCAGTTGTACCTAGGGGGGTGTTGGATTTGCCACGACTCAGTTTCTTTTGGCACAGGTTGCAAATGGCATCGCTGTTGTCAGAGGCAGACACACAAAAAAAAATGCCACACTGCTGAGCTTTGCAATGACGGCATTCTGGTGGTGGCAACAGCATATGTTGATTGGCGTGCTGTCTGGCTGACCCCGGGTGCCGATACATGCTGTCTGACTGTGCCACTAGCTCCTTGCGATGACCTCCCCTGCTTCCAACTCGTCTCCTCCTTCTCTCTGTCTCCCCTTCTGAACTTTCCCCCTCTTCTTCTTCTCTTCGAGCAGGCACCCACGTGGCATCCACGGACACATCGTCATCATCAACCACTTCACTTGTATCTGACACCTCAGCAAAGGAAGCAGCAGCGGGTACAACATCATCATCACACTTTTCGTCCATGTGTGTAATGCTGCCTGACTGAGACATATCCCTGTTATCTCCATCCTCTGGCAATAATGGTTGCGCATCACTAATTTCATCCAACTGATGTGTAAAACAACTCCTCTGAGGGATCAAGTGAAGCGGCTGTGGTGGCTGTGGTGGTAGTGGTGGTGGTGGCGGCGGGCGGAGAGAGTGGTAACTTGAGAACAGGTGACCAAAGCTGAGCTGGAGGAGGATGGTGCGTCAAGGTTCTTAGCGGAAGCTGTTGAAGATTGGGTGCCCTGTGTAAGCCAGTCAACTATTTTCTCAGAATTTTTTGGGTTCAGGGTATGTGGCCTCTGAACACTGGGCATTATTCCAGGGCCAGTGGAAATCACAGCACCACGAACACGACGGCCCCTGCGGCGTGGCCTGCCTCTGCCTGTCATTTTTTATTAGATAAGTGTTACTATGCGTGCAAGGTACTGTGCCACCCTATATAAGTGGTGGGAAGTGGGCACAGTACAGTCTGTGTGGGCCTGACACACACTGGCTTGCAACTGTGATTATATCACAGAAAAATATTAAATATAATTTTTTTTTATCTGCGAGGTATTTGTGAGTGAGTGACACCCTGTAACGGTATAAGTGGAGGCCTAGCCAGTGGCCACAACACAGTCTATGTGGGCCTGACACACACTGGCTTGCAACTGTGATTATATCACAGAAAAATATTAAATAGAATTTTTTTTTATCTGCGAGGTATTTGTGAGTGAGTGACACCCTGTAACGGTATAAGTGGAGGCCTAGCCACTAGCCAGATGTTACAATACAGTCTGTGTGGGCCTTCCTGCTTGCATCACTTCCTGTCAGCTGACCAGTGTGACATCATACCAGGTCCTGGAAGGTGAGAGCTGCAGGAAAGGCTTGGAGGCAGGGCCTGGAGGCCAACAGTGTTTGCTGGGGGGAGCGCTGCCCTTTCCCCAGGGGGTAGCGCTTTCTCCTGGTATGGCTACCAGGTCTACTGCCGTGCAGCGTGCTACATCAGGCGGCATGATGGAGGTACAGCAGTGGAAAGAATTGCAAGAGGCCCGTCACAGATGCGTCTGTGATGTGGGAAATAGAGGTGGAAGTTGAAGGAGTGGAGACACCGGAAAGTCCGGAGAGCTCGGATGTGATGCCCGAGGACATGGAAAGATCGGGGGTAGTGTCGTAGCCAGGAGGTAAGCGACATGGGACCTTCGTTTTGCAATCAAGCGCTCCAGTAAGGAGCACAGTAAATAAGAGAGGCTCGGAGACCCGGTCCTCTGAAAAGAGCAGAGGTAACATTAGGAAGGGAAGCAGCCTGGACTCATCCTTGGATCGGGCTGGCGTCCATCCGGTAAAGCCTTGCAGCGTGAAAATGCCTGTTGCTGAACAAGTAGTGGGCGCAGGGAAAAAGGCGACTGCCGCTGAGCAAGCGCCTCAGAGAGTTATGGTTAGCCATAAGGTGGCGACAGAGAAATCGGTGGGGAAGGCGCCGGTAAAGGTATCAAAAAATGTGGTGTCCGGGGCTGGGGCTGAGGTGCGTGAGTCTGGAGACTGTAAGACTGTATCTTGCCCCGGTGGGTCCGGTATGCCTCGCCCTGGTGTGTCCTGCATATCTCCCCCAGGGGAGGTTGGTGTATCTTGCCCTGATGTGCCCCAGTCCAGAAGTAAGGGGGCCAGGGTGATGCGCAACTGGGGGATACAAGGCCCCACGGAGACCCCGGACGTTTTGGCCACTAGAGTGGTATACTACCTAAGACTATATGATGATGTTAAAAGAGACTTAAGGAAAGTCAAACTGGAGCATAAATAGATGAAGCTGCAGGAGGGCATTTTCTAAACGCAAACAATCTATTCTCTCTGCTAAGCTAGACAAGTTAGAAGAAGAGATAATGTTTCTAGAAGAGGATAAACTGGCCATAGAGAAAAACGGTGGCCCCTTCATGGAGAAATTTAATAATGACAAACGGTTTGAATGCATGTCTGGAACTGAGTCTGGTTCTCCTGGGCTGTCAGGGCCACAGATCAGGAGTGAGGAAAAAAAAGAGGTAATAGAGGAATCTGGGGAGGACTCCTTGCCAGCAGGGCAGGGAGACCCTTCCTGGAGCCAGGAAGCAGTATCTGGAGAAGAAAGTGGATCTGGTGGAGGGCTGATTCTAAAAAAAATAAAACGGTTGGAATCCCCAATGGGGAAATTATACTTTTGTAATGAAGAGATTCCTGAAGATGAGACAGTAAAGGGAAAAAAAAAAAAAAAGCAAGACTGTGGAGAGGGAGCTCCTGGTATATGAGCCTCTAAAACCCGCTGCTGGGCCCAGCCTTGCTCCTGTAGTGGAGCTAGGCCATATAGAGCGGGAAAGTTGTTTGGCTGCGGACAAGGTAGCTCCTTCTGCGGTAGAAGGGGTGGTGGTACCTGCAAAGGCATCACTGAGGTGTGGGGAGAAACCCGGCCAGTCTAGGGGAGTGAGTGGTGGTTCCCAGGGAGAAAGTGATAAGCATGTGGTGAAAAGTAGAGTGAATTATGAAAAAAGAGATATGAACAGTAGTATGAAAGAAGGGGAGAATGGAGTCAGTAATGCAGGACCAAGTGTGGATGCAAGTGTGGGTGCAATTGTGGATACAAGTGGGATACAAAAGTAAGTGAAAATATGGAAGTGAGTGGAAATGATGTAAGTGGTAATGTTGTAGGTGGTGAAAATGTGGATATGAAGAATATGATGTAAGGATTTTGACTGCTGAGGATATGGGAGAAATTGAGAAAAGAGTAGGAGGAGGAAGAAAGGGTGAGACAGGGAAAAAATGCAAAACGTACGTTTTCAATATCGTTCAGCAGGGAACAAGCGACTCTTTGCCCACAGAATCTGGCCAGGGTAACTTGCAACGGCGCCTCTTGGGGGCCTTGAAAGAGGGTGCGGAGACCTCCATACAAGTAGAGGGTGAATCGGTTGACCTGTCTTTCTGGACGGAGAGACACTGGCTGAGAACCTTCCGAGAGCAAAAGGGGGGTGAGACCATCTGGACTCGCCCCACACCGGGGGGACCGTAGAATGTGGCCCGTCAGTTTTGGAAAGGTAAGGAAGCAACACCTTCCAGGAAGACTGTTGTGGATCTTTTCCTGCAGATGGGTTTTGAGGCGAAAGACATCTATGCCCTCATCCATCCCTACGGGACCAAGTTCTTTGACGTTAGCTTTGTCCGATCAGAGGGGCTTGAGCTCTTCTGGTCCAGATATCAGCTGATAAAGAACACCCCGGAGTGGCAGGGTTTTGCCGTCCAGGCTATCACCCGCCAGAACAAGGTGAAGAAAGTGACTGTGTTAACTTGTATGAGTCTCTTTCTAGTGTAGACATAGCGACCTGGCTGGGTCGCTACGGTGAAGTGGGCTACCCAGCCAAGGTCCTGGACGAGCACAGTATTTGGTCAGGGGCCTGGACCTTTAACGTGATGTTGAGGGCCCAGGGAATTTCTGTTACCCATATCCCTCCTCGGCCTTCATAGGGAGGCACCAGGGGCAGCCAAAGGTCTGCCACAGGTGCGGCGACCCCACACACTTCAGTGCACAATGTAAGACCCAGAGGTGCGTGAGATGTAAAGGGAGTGACCATCTTGCCGCAACCTATCGGAAGATCAGGTGTAACCTGTGTGGAGACCTGGGTCACCCGTTTAGTCGCTGTCCGCTTGCCTTTGCCAACCAGGCTCAGGGACAGGCTCAGAACCAGGCAGATACTAGCCGCAAGGCTGGACCTGCAGTTGGTGAAAAGTCTGCTGCCGGGACTGGGCAGGCTGGTGAGGGACAAGTGCCGGGATCCCAGCACTGGAGGAAGCAAAAAGGATTCCGACAAGGTAAAAAAATTTACGGCAGCTAGGGCAGGCGGCAGGAACAACGCCGCAAACAGAGGGAGCAGGAGGCAGCTGATCCCTCAACTGGTACCCGAGTTGAGAATCCGGCCAACAGTGGCCAAGATGACAGTGATGATGATGGAAACCCGGAGTTCATCCCGAAGAGGCCAACCTCTCCGCTGTCTCTGTCTCTCAGGTGGGGATAGTGTGGATGAGAGAGGACAGTGAATGGTTGGTGAGGAGAGGAACAAGCAGGGTAAGAATAGAAACAGCAAGAGTGAGGGCAGGAAGGCCTCTCTTGAGTGGGATCCGTCCATCCCACTCTCCCTTGACCAGATACCAAGGAAGGTTTCGGCTGGTGCCCCCTCTTGTGGAGGTCTCCAACGGTATGGAGTCCTAAACGATACCTCCGAGGCTGCTTGGCTGAGGGGGACGCGAGGGATGCTGTGCCGGAGGGTGAGAAGGCCTCCTCGCGGGTTGCCGGGCCCTGCCCTTCAGAGGGGAAACCTTCTGGAGGGGGGGCCAAGTCAGATCCTGTGGGCAAAGAGAAATGTGATATGGATGTCTCCAAATGCCTGAAAAGGCAGAAAGAAAGTGAGGAGTCAGATGGTTGTGATGGTGAGGGTGGCGGTGGGGTTAAGAAGAAAGCTATCTAGTTCAATCACTTATGATGGCGGAACTCACCCTGTTGACGCTAGCAAGCATTAACGTTGCTAGCATTAAGTCAGGCGTAGCTCGTTATGTGGCCTTTGATTTTTTCAGCCATTTTGATGCTGATATTTTATTTTTGCAAGAGACCTGGTTGACTTCCACTGAGTTGATGGAGAAAGCAGAGAGAGAGTGGAGGCATGGTCCATCTTTCTGGTCTCTTGCGGCCCGAACCACGTGCGGGGTAGCGGTACTTTTAAAAACCGTTGGAAGAGTGGAATGCAGGAAAGTAATTGAACTAGAAATGGGAAGGTGCCTGATCCTGGATGTGCTCATGGGAGGACAAGAGCTGAGGCTCATTAACATCTATGGTCCACAAACTAGGTGGGATCGTAAATGTCTCCTCATGAGGATTAAACCTTACCTTTTTTCCAGCCGTCAGGTGATCTTTGGTGGAGACTTCAACAATGTGACAAGAGTCTGTGATAGGGGAGGCTCCAGAGTCAGGCTGGATACTGATGGCGTCGTATTGAGTAAGATAGTCTGGTGGATGCTCATTTAAAGCATAAGCCAGACCACGTGGACTTCACCTTTCATCAAGGTAGCCATAGGTCTAGGATAGATAGGTTTTATATTGAAGGGGGAAGCTGTTTTCTCGGTCTTGGAGGACTGAGGAAGTGGTTTTCTCCGATCACTGTTTAATTTGTTTTTCTTTGAATGTTGCAGAGACCCCCTGTATGGCAGAGGTTTGTGGAAGTTGAATTCATCTCTCCTGGAAGATGCGACAATAAGACAATCCTTCAAGGAGTTCTTTCAGGGCCAGGAACCGTTAGTGGACCTCTGCAACAGTAAGTCAGAGTGGTGGGAGATGTTTAAAACAAGGACAGCGAGGTTTTTCCGAGAGCTTTCGTACCTCAGGTGCCAAGACAGAAATAATCTGTACCAGGAACTGAGGAAGAAACTTGAAAGTCTGCTCTCGACGGGAGGTAGCGTGAGGATATCTCTCGTGTGAAGTCCTTGCTTAAGAGGTGTCAGTACGCTAGGTACACATCTTTGGTTGTCGAGAGGGATTTCGGGAAGTACCGCTCGCCCAACCCTTACGGCAACTGTAAGATGTCAGTAAAACGTAAGCTGGTGACAGGCCTGATTGATAGTACAGGATCCCTGAATAGGTCCAAATCAGGGATCCTGGAGGTGGTCAGGTCTTTGTACTCTCACCTCTTGAGTAGGAAAGAACTAGATCGGGACAAGTTTTTCAGCTTTCTTGGCTGAAGCTGTTCCCAAGGCAGGAATGGACCCCTCTCTTTATGTTTTGTCTGAACTAATCAGGGAGAGGAAGTGAGACTGGTCATTGAAGGGCTTAGCCAAAGTAATCGCCAGGTCCGGATGGCTTTAACATCTGAGTGGTACAGGACTTTCAAGGAACAGTTAGTTCCTCCTTTGACTTAGGTCTTTATTGAGTGTCTTTCCTCGGGCACTTTACCAAAGTCAATGGGTAAGTCAGCCCTGATATTCTGTCAAAGGGCAAAGATCCATCCCGTATTGAGAATTGGAGACCCATATCGCTTCTCTTTTTAATAGATTGGTGAAGTTTGCACCGAGACTACTTTCAAGGGCTCAGCACTGCACAGTCCTGGTCGGAGCACTTTTAGCGCCTTCTCAGTGTCCGAGAGGCCGTGGAGCGGGGCAGGGCAGGCCTTTGGAAGGGGTTTCTTTTGACTTTGGATCAGGCTAAAGCTTTTGACCGGGTGAACCACGAGTACCTGTGGTCCGTCTTTTGTGGTACGGTCTGCCGGGGAGGTTTGTGAATTGGCTAAAGGCTTTGTACAAAGGGGACTGAGAGTTTCCCGTTGGTTAATGGTTGGTCAGGACGCCCTTCGAGGTGACTTCCGGTGTCCCGTCAAGGATGTCCCTTAAGCCCCTTGTTGTATGTGTTTGCGATCGATCCCTTCATTAGAGGGTAGATTGTGACCGTTAGCAGGGGTAGGGATGGAACTGGCGGGGGCAAGGGGGCCATCTTTGAGGGTGTAGCGTATGCGGATGATGTCACCATTTTCGCCTCTCTTGGTGAGGAGGTGGGGTGGGTGATGTCGGAAAGTGGGACCGTTATTCTGAGGTTTCTGGGTCTCAGATCACCTTGATAAATGCCAAACTCTCTGGTTGGAGAAGGAGATCCTGCTTTTGATCTCCAGGGCACTCTCCCAGAACCTCAGAAAACTGTCAAAGTTCTCAGCATAAATTTTGGCCAGGATGAGGACTATCATCAGAAAAAATTGGAGGCAGACTGAAAGATGTCGGTCAAAGGTGGACAGCTGAAGGGTTGGTCTTTGACCTCAGGGAAAGGGTTCACCTGTGCAAGGCTTATCTGATCCCGGTACTATTGTACAGTCGTGGCCAAAAGTTTTGAGAATTACATAAATACTGGAAATTGGAAAAGTTGCTGCTTAAGTTTTTATAATAGCCAATTTGCATATACTCCAGAATGTTATGAAGAGTGATCAGATGAATTGCATAGTCCTTCTTTGCCATGAAAATTAACTTAATCCCATAAAACCTTTCCACTGCATTTCATTGCTGTCATTAAAGGACCTGCTGAGATCATTTCAGTAATCGTCTTGTTAAGGTGAGAATGTTGACGAGCGCAAGGCTGGAGATCATTATGTTAGGATGATTGGGTTAAAATGGCAGACTTGACATGTTAAAAGGAGGGTGATGCTTGAAATCATTGTTCTTCCATTGTTAACCATGGTGACCTGCAAAGAAACGCGTGCAGCCATCATTGCGTTGCATAAAATGGCTTCACAGGCAAGGATATTGTGGCTACTAAGATTGCACCTCAATCAACATTTATAGGATCATCAAGAACTTCAAGGAAAGAGGTTCAATTCTTGTTAAGAAGGCTTCAGGGCGTCTCCAAGAAAGTCCAGCAAGCGCCAGGATAGTCTCCTAAAGAGGATTTAGCTGCGGGATCGGAGTGCAACCAGTGCAGAGCTTGCTCAGGAATAGCAGCAGGCAGGTGTGAGCGCATCTGACGCACAGTGAGGCGAAGACTTTTGGAAGATGGCCTGGTGTCAAGAGGGCAGCAAAGAAGCTACTTCTCTCCAAAAAAAACATCAGGGACAGATTGATCTTCTGAAGAAAGTATGGTGAATGGACTACTGAGGACTGGGGCAAAGTCATATTCTCCGATGAAGCCTCTTTCCGATTGTTTGGGGCATCAGGAAAAAGGCTTGTCCGGAGAAGAAAAGGTGAGCGCTACCATCAGTCCTGTGTCATGCCAACAGTAAAACATCCTGAGACCATTCATGTGTGGGGTTGCTTCTCATCCAAGGGAGTGGGCTCACTCACAATTTTGACAAAAACCAGCCATGAATAAATAATGGTACCAAAACACCCTCCAACCAGCAACTTCTTCCAACCAATCCAACAACAGTTTGGTGAAGAACAATGCATTTTCCAGCACGATGGAGCACCATGCCATAAGGCAAAAGTGATAACTAAGTGGTGCGGGGACCAAAACGTTGACATTTTGGGTCCATGGCCTGGAAACTCCCCAGATCTTAATCCCATTGAGAACTTGTGGTCAATCCTCAAGAGGCGGGTGGACAAACAAAAACCCACTAATTCTGACAAACTCCAAGAAGTGATTATGAAAGAATGGGTTGCTATCAGTCAGGAATTGGCCCAGAAGTTGATTGAGAGCATGCCCAGTCGAATTGCAGAGGTCCTGAAAAAGAAGGGCCAACACTGCAAATACTGACTCTTTGCATAAATGTCATGTAATTGTCGATAAAAGCCTTTGAAACTTATGAAGTGCGTGTAATTATATTTCACTACATCACAGAAACAACTGAAACAAAGATCTAAAAGCAGTTTAGCAGCAAACTTTGTGAAAACTAATATTTGTGTCATTCTCAAAAACTTTTGGCCTCGACTGTACTTGGGCACTGTCTGTGTCCTGCCAGGCTCTCTCTGGGCAACGGTCTACAGCCTGTTTTTCCAGATGTTATGGGGAAACAGGCTGAACCAGTCAAGAGAGATGTCACTTACGACCAAGGAGACTAGGTGGGTTGGATATGGTCAACCAGTGGTATTCCTAACGAATACCTTCTTAAAAGCTAACATTGCAATCCTCTGGATGGAGAGGGCTCCTTGGTGGGTGAATTCCTGTAGGGAATGGTTTCGGCCCTTCTTCCAGAATGGGAGACAGGAGGGCATGTGAAAGACCTACGCTCGTCAAGGCAGAGATATCTCCCGCCCTTATGTTGCCCCGATCCCTGAGAATTATAAAGCGATGGAGGACTCGAGAGGGGAGAGATAGAGACCAAGTCGAGGTTCGGCCTTGATTTTAAGGTCCTGTTTACCTTCTTCCAGCCTCCATTGCCCTTGTGGGATTGCCCAAGTCGGGATTAGAGGGCGGGTTAGACTTTATTAAATTCGGTGAGGATCCCCTTGAAAGTTTGGATGTGGCTTGGCGCTGCTTCCATGGTAAGCTATATGTAAGGGATAATGTGAAGTTGTAGAAACTCTGAGGAAAGCGGTTGTCCCGGGAGGAGTGCGGTGCTGTGCTGGAAAGTATTGACCATTTCTTGCTTCACTGTCCTTTTATATAGAGGTCTACAAAAGGGTGGGGACTTCCATCAGCTTGCCTAGGCTGGCTGCCCTTATCCTATGCAGAGTGGGCCTATGGTGCGTTCAAATGCTTAGGTGCACGGGACGTAGCACTTTATTCCTAGGTTAGCGCAGTGGTCAGGTATCACATTTGGTGCGCAAGGTGTCTAGTGTCGACGAGTTCTAAAGTCCTCCCAGTGGAGACGGTATATGGAACATCATGGGTGACCTGGATAAAGTGCGCTCTCTTGAGAACGAAAGGTTGGGGTGGCCCTAAAATCTCTCATCTGTGGAGGGGCTTTTGTTTCAGGGTACACTAACCGAGTAACTCTCAGCCCTGGTGGTGGGCTGGCATGACACTATTAGATTTTTGTTTTGTTTTATGATGAAGCAGGATGGTTTGGTTTACAAGCACTGAACCATAGCTGAAAAGTCTGATTTTGTGTCATGTATTATATGATAAGTATATTGTATATGTGTAAGTTGACTATATAGGGACTTAATGTTTTGGGGCTAGTCAGGTTGGGAGGGGAGAATGGGGGGGTTATGTATATATATTTTTTTATGTGTGTGTGTGTATAATATTAATAAAAATAAAAAAATAAAAAAAAATTCCTTACAAACTGGTCAGCCCCAGTCCGACTGGTGGAGAACTATGGAACTGGAGAAGCTCGGGGTTATTCTCTTGAACTTCTGTGGGAGACGGTTTGGTGTGTTATGTGGGGACGGGTGATGGGTTATAAGTTAGATTTAGGGTTGTGGATAGGTCTTGTATATTTGTATATATTGTTGTCTTTTAATTTATTTATTCTTTAGTTTTGTCTCAGTCATCTAAATATGTTGATCTGTAAATATGTAAATAGTGTATGGATGTGCATGAATGGGTACTATGATTGTAGAAGGGGGAGTGTGGGGTGGGAGTCTGGCCGGGTTAAGTCCTTCTTTGGAATAGTCATGGTATTGTTTTGTTACGATTTTAAAATAAAAGTCCTGACACCACACTGGCTTGCAACTGTGATTATATCTGCAAGGTATTTGTGAGTGAGTGACACCCTGTAACGGCATAAATAGAGGCCTAGCAGTGGCCACAATACAGTCTGTGTGGGCCTGACACACACTGGCTTGCAACTGTGATTATATCACAGAAAAATATTCAATAGAATTTTTATTTATCTGCGAGGTATTTGTGAGTGAGTGAAACCCTGTAACGGTAAATGTGGAGGCCTAGCCACTAGCCAGTGGCCACAATACAGTCTGTGTGGGCCTGACACACACGGGCTTGCAAATGTGATTACATCACAGAAAAATATTAAATATCATTTTTTTTAATCTGAAAGGTATTGAGTGAGTGACACCCTGTAACGGTATGAGTGGAGGCCTAGCAGTGGCCACAATACAGTCTGTGTGGGCCTGACACACACTGGCTTGCAACTGTGATTATATCACAGAAAAATATTAAATATAATTTTTTTTTATCTGCAAGGTATTTTCTGTCACACCCTGTATGAATTGGTGTGCACACAGTACTGTCTGTGACTGAGCCTGCAGCCTCTCACACATGGGCAGACAACTGCAATATATATATATATATATATATATATATATATATAAAAATTTAAAAAAAGCAGACTGAAAAGGGCTTTTTGGGGTGCTGTCAGGACACTGTCCTTACAGCAGATGAGTCTGTGGACACAGAACACTGCCCTAGCTAACGCTTTCCCATTGAATCAGCAGCAGCAGCAGCACTGTCCCTCCTCTCACTGAGAATGCAGATTCCGAATGAATCTAAAATGGATGCTGTCCAGGGAGGTGGAGGGTCTGGGAGGGAGGGTCTGCTGCTGATTGGCTGGAATGTGTCTGCTGACTGTGAGGTAGACGGTCAAAGTTTACTCAATGATGATGTATAGGGGGCGGACCGAACATCGCATATGTTCGCCCGCTGCGGCGAACGCGAACAAGCTATGTTCGCCGGGAACTATTCGCCGGCGAACTATTGGGCCATCTCTATACTTGTTACCTTCACTGTTTCTTATTATCTGGAGTGTGTTGTTTCTGGGCCTCAGGGAGACGCAGGTTTATTCATTCTGGAAGGAACCAGCTGTCTCATCCGCTGCTACCTATCCTAGGGCTCGTCAGTTTTAGCAGGGCTTTAGGTATCCGATGTATGAGTATTTCCACCATCAGGATCTGCTCATACTGTCAGGAGTTAGGGAAAGGCCTAGGGATTACTAGGAGGTCACCATTCCTCTTCTTAGCTTTTGAGACCTAGTTTGTTGTCTATTTGTTGTGGTGTGTATTTGGTGTTTCCCTTCCCCTAAACTGTGACACCCTAGTCTTGAAGCGGCAGGGCACTGTGGAGATCACTGTTAATGGGGCAGGGGCCACTATTAAGGGGCAGCTGCTGTGGAGGTCACTTTTAAGGGGGCAGGACCACTATTAAAGTAGCTGCTGCTGTGGAGCTCATTGTTAAAGGGACTGGCACTATGGAGTTCCATTGTTAAAGGGGCGTTCACTGTGTATGTTACTGTTAAGGGGGCAGGTCGCTGTGGAGGTCAATGTTAAAGGGGGGGCACTGTGGAGTTCAATGTTAAGTGGGCAGGGGGGCACTATTAAAGTGGCAGGGTACTGTGGGTTCACAGATAAGGAGATGGTCCCCTATGGAGGTCATTGTTAAGGGTGGGGTGCTGTATAGCTCAATGTTAAGGGGGTGGGCCCCTGAGGAGGTCAATGTCAAGGGAGTGGGGTGCTGTGAAACTCACTTTTCAAGGGGGGGACTGCTGTGAAGGTTAAAGTTAAGGGGATGGGCTGCTGTGGAGGTCCCATTTTAAGGAGGCGAGGCACTGTGGGGGGGTCAGTGTTAAGGGTGATGGGCTGTGGAGTTCACTGTTAAGGGGGCAGGGTACTGTAGAGGTCTCTGTTATGGGAGATACTGTCAACAACAACACACAGAAACATTCAATGAAATAGATGAAATATACCTGTTGTAGGAAGGCTCAGGGTCTGTCGTTGACGGAAGGTATGTGTCACCGAGGTTCCTGGCCTCAGTGAAGTAAGAGCCGATATTTTCAAGTGTCAGCGACAGCTAGTGCTGGTTAACACGTTGCTATTATAGTATGGCTGTAAGCTGATCCGGGCCGGCTCTTACTGGGAGTAGCCAAATGGTGGGTGGGTAGCTTCTCCCACGCTCCAGGCCGGGTCTTTACTGGCCTATATCAAACCCAGCCAGCAGTCTCAGCTGTGTGTGGATTACTTCTCTCTGACAGTGGAGCGCTGTCAGTCCCTGTGTGTTTTGGGATCTAAAAACTTGTGCCGTGCAAAAGGTCTGGGAGCCACATGCTGAGAAACAGGCCCCTAAACCCTGCTGTTGACCACAGGTGGAGAAATTGCAAACCAGGTGAAGGTTTTTGTTCTGTGGACTTTTCATGGTGTGGACAAGCACCTAGACTGCAAATGTCACTTTTTGTTTTTCCTTATGTGTGAATAAAACACTGAACTGTTTAAGTTAAAGACTTTGTGGTTGCCTCTATACTGCGTCCGTTAGCCTGTCTACCAGAGCAAATCCCCACAATTGGTGTTGGATGCGGGCAAATGCAGTGAGGCAGGTCTGAAGGCAGAAAAGTTTTTGTTTTCCCTGGGCACGAGTGTATGGCCTATATTAAGCTGGCAAGGTTAGGACCCGTGTCCCCTGACAAAATGGAGGCGGTCGTGAAAGCCCCTGTGGAGGCTAACTTGCAGCACTGGGAGGCTAACAAGCAACAGCAGGAAACTAACCAGCTGCTATTACAACATGTGATGGCGTTGCAAGCGGCAGGAGCGTCCCAGAATGTCCACGATGCCCAGAAAGCTGTCCGTGCAGCAATCCCTAAGATAACCCCCCTCGGATGACAATGAGACCTATATGGCAGTGTTCGAAAAGGTGGCCGTGAGGGAGAGGTTACCCTGAGACCAGTGGCCTGAGGTCGTCGCTCTGTTCCTGGCGTCTGGCCCTCAGCAAGTGTTTTTCGATCTACCCGATAATCAAGCGGACGACTACCTGACCATAAAAGGTGAGATCCTTGCAAGACTGGGGGTGACTGTATTGGTCCGGGCCCAGCAGGTGCATCAGTGGGAATTTAACCCGGTTGAACCCGCCAGACCACAATATTATGACCTGCTACATCAGTTGCAAAAATTGCTGCAGCCTGACGTATTGACTCCACTGCTATGCTGGACCATCTGTTGGCGGATGTGTTCTGGGGGCTTTGCCGTACCCTCTCCAGCACTGGATCGGCCAGGTGTCTCCTGGTAATGCTTTAGAGATGGTCGACCTGGTGGAGCGCTACGAGGCCACCAGAAAACTACAGGGGGGTTCTTTTGGGAGGGGGCCCGTCAAACCCCGGAAATCTCCACCCCAGACCCGGCGGCTGGTGCCTAGCAAAACCCGCCCGGGACGTACCCCCTGCAGACCATGCCCAGGTGGTCTGCTGGCGGTGTCAGGACCCTGGACACAAAAGGGCCAACTGTCCCCATCGGGGTGAACCCATGAATACCAACTATGGCTGCCGCCACTCATTGTATACCAGGAAGCTGTGTGCCACAGGTACCTTCAAGATTATAGGCAATAGCCACCTGTGCCAGGCGGAAGTGGGGGGACACTCTGGTGGTGGCACTGCTGGATTCAGGGAGCCTGGTGTCCCTGGTAAGAGCTGCCCTGGTGCGGCCCGCTGAGTATACTGGCCGGAAAGTCGGCGTTGTGTTTATTCATGGAGACTTAAAGGACTATCCCACTGCCCTGTTCTCTTTGTCAACGGTGGCCGGCAGGTGGACTCATGAGATGGCCGTCACCACAAAATTAAAGTATGAAAATTGGGAGAGACTGCCCCGGTTTCCCAGCACTATGGCCGGATACGAAAGTTACCGATACCCGTGAGACAGATGTAACCGTAGCAGAGTGGCCCGGCTCAGGGGGGAGACCAGAATCCTGGGAACCTGAGTCCGAAGGGCCATCGGTTGGGGTGACCGCCACTTCAGTGGAAGAGGGGGAGATAACGCCGCTAAGTGTGAAGTTGGGAGACATGAAGGACTTGCCGCCGGGTCCTGAGCTGGCAGACCTCAATGTCTCCGGGGATAATTTTGGTTCTGCATAACACTGGGAACCATCCCTATCCCGAGCCTGGGAGAATGTATTAATACTAGATGGGGAACCACAACAACCAGGGGCAGAGTCAGTGTTTCCCCATTTTGTGGTTCATCAAGATATGTTGTATCGGGTAAACCAGCTGTGAGGTGAATCCATTGAACAGTTGGTGGTGGCCCAGCCTTAACGCAAACTTGTGTTAGAGTTAGCCCACCAGCATGTTCTCGGGGTCATCTGGGAATGCAGAAAACACAGAACCAGATACTACAACTGTTTTACTGGCCCGGTGTGTTCAGAGAGGTAGAAGAGTATTATAAGTCTTCCCCAACCTGCCAAATAACGAGCCCCCAGCCACATTTCCGTAGTCCCCTGGTACCCCTCCTGATTATCAAGGTCCCGTTCAAGTGAATTGTTATGGATCTCATATGCCCGGTACCGAATTCCGCTAGAGGGCACCAACACATCTTGGTCATCATCAACTACGCCACTCGATACCCAGAGGCGGTGCCACTGCGTCATACATCAGCCAAACTCATAGCTAAGGAGTTAATAGAGATGTTTTCTCGAGTGGGTCTGCCTAAGGAGATTCTGACTGACCAAGGGACCCTGTTTATGTCCAAGGTCATGAGGGAACTCTGTAAGTTGCTCCACATAAACAGCAGCTACGGACGTCCGTGTATCATCCGCAAACGGATGACCTGGTAGAGAGGTTTAATTAAACATAAAAAATATGCTAAAAAGAGTGGTGTCTAAGGATTGGAAAGACTGGGACCTTCTTTTGCCCTATCTCATGTTCGCAGTGTGAGAGGTGCCCCAGGCCTCTACTTGGTTCTCGCCCTTCGAACTGCTGTATGGCAGACACCATCGCGGTCTGCTGGGTGTGGCCAAAGACGCGTGGGAACAATAACCCACACCTCACAAAAGTGTTGTTGTGTACGTCACCCAGATACAAAGATGGATGGAAACAGTGTTACCTCTGGTTAGGGAGCGTATGAGGCAGAGCAGCGAGCCCAGAGTAGGGTCTATAATCGGCAGGCTCGGGTCCGGAACTTTAACCCAGGTGATCCGGTATTGGTTCTGGTACCAACCGTAGACAGTAAGTTCCTAGCTAGGTGGCAGGGGCCCTATGAGGTACTTAAAAAAATTGGAGAGGTAGATTACAAGGTACACCAGCCAGGGAGGCGAAAGCCGGAGCAGGTGTACCATGTGAATCTGCTCAAACCCTGGAAAAATAGGGAAACCTGTACGGAAGACAGCTCACAACCAGGGTTCCTAGTGGAAGCGGTTTCTGCCCCTCTGTCTGAAGCAAGAGAAGCAGCTGCCACAGTGAAAATTGCTGACAGCCTCTCCTCTAAACAGGCTCAGAAAGCCAGGGAGTTCATTAGTCAGAACACGGATGTGTTCTCGGACCTCCCCTTGATGCACTTCCATAGTCCGACATGACATTATCACTGAGCCTCAGGCAAAAGTCTGGTTAAAACCATACCGGTTACCCGAGGATCGGCGACAAGCCATCGCGGAGGAAGTTCAGCTAATGCTCCAGCTAGGTGTCATCAAGAGTCAAAAAGTGAATGGGCCAGTCCGATAGTCTTAATACCCAAGCCGGATGGGACATTGCGGATGGGACACACTTTGGCGTACTGGACGATATCGTTATCCAAAGGACCGACTGGGAAAGTCACATACCTAAAGTAAAGGCTGTAGTGGATTCCCTTCGGAAGGCTGGCTTAACCTCTAACCCAAAAAAGTGCGCAATAGGGTTAGAAGAGACCAAGTACCTGTGGTATGTAATTGGGCGCAGAGTTATCAAACCTCAGGTGAAGAAAATTGAGGCAATTAGGAATTGGCCCCGACCTGTCACTACTCGGAAAGTAAAGTCATTCCTGGGTATGGTGGGGTACTCTATGAGGTTTGTCCCCAATTTTGCTACAGTCGCCACACCATTGACAGGCCTTTTGAAGGGACACAAGTCAGTGACGGTTAAGTGGAATGAGCAGGCGGAAAAGGCTTTCTCCTCTTTGAAGTCTGCCCTGTGTGGGGGACCTGGTATTGGTGATGCCTGACTTCAAGAGGGAGTTTGTGGTACAGACCAATGCCTCTGAAGTAGGCCTCGGAGCTGTACTCTCTCAGGACATCAATGGGAGAAACATCTTGTTGTCGAAAGCTTACCCCAGCCGAGACTAGGTACAGTGGAGAGAGAGTGCCTGGCCATCAAATGGGCAATCGAGTCTCTCCGCTATTACCTGTTGGGGAGAAAGTCCCGTCTGGTGACCGACCACTCCCCTCTCAAGTGGATGAGCCAGGCCAAAGAGATGAATGCTCGAGTCACCAGGTAGTTCTTGTCATTACAAAACTTTAAATTTTCCCGTGGAACATAGGGCAGGCAGGTTACAGGGAAACACTGATGCCCTATCCCAGGTACACTGTCTGGTGGGTGTTCACCCCCTCAGGGTGAACAAAGGGGGGAGGTATGTAGGAAGGCGCAAGGGTCCATAATTGATGGAAGGTATGTAACACCGAGATTCCTGGCCTCGGTGAGGTAAGAGCCCGGTAGTTTTAAGTGTCAGCAGCAGCTAGTGCCGACTGACACCGTTTTTTGTAAGTATTGCTGTAAAGCCGATCTAAGCCGGCTCTTACCGGGAGTAGCCAAAGTGCTGGGTGGGTGGCTTTCTCCCCATGCTCCAGGCCGGGTCTTTTTGGCCTATATAAAACCCAGCCAGCAGTCTCGGCTGGGTGTGGTTTATCCTCCATCTGACAGAGAAGCTAGGGAGGTCTCTGTGTTTTGGGACCTGTGAATTTGTGTCGTGCTAAAGGGCTGAGAGCCGCATGCTGGGAAACGGGCCCCTGAAGCCTGCTGTGGACTGCGGGTGGAAAACTGCTAATCAGGAGATGATTTTGTTCTATGGACATTGCATGGTGTGAACAAACACCAAGACTGTGAACGGTCATTTTGTTTTTCCTTATGTGTGAATAAACCCCAAACTGTTTAAGTTAAAGACTTTGTGATTTCCCTCTATACTGCGTCCGCTATCCTGTCTACCAGAGCAAAACCCCACTCTATATATATATATATATATATATATATATACTAGCAGAAGGACCCGGCTTCGCACGGGTAGATTTCATTGTTTGTTTGTGCAGTCACCCCATGAGAATTGCCCAGTTTTGCACTGGTTATTTTGTATGTGGTTTGTGTGTGTGGTTAAAAAATGTGCTACTGTTTTGAGGACATCATTTTCTTTAAAGTAAACCTGTTACTACCAAAATAGAAGTAATTGCGCTCGTAAAGATGATATATTTAGCAATGTCACCAGCAATGTCAGAGCAATGTCACCCAGCACTTCGTACTTTGGCAAGAAGCAGATTAATGAGAAACGTTTTTCCTGTTCCTCCAGGAGCATCCAGGAAGTACAGTATATGAGAATGGCGGAAAAAACAGGGGTATGTATGTGGCTCTTATATAGTGATAGTATATTGGAATAGTTACCGTGTGACTACCTATAGTTGGTTGCCAAAAGATCTATAATTACCTTATGATACCTTGATGTCTCCTGTCCCTTTTTCACTGTTCCTCTGAAGACAGCTGCTAGGGTTTGTTTGTGTCCAGTTAAGAAGACTGGAAGGGGGGCACTCTGTGGTCTCCTCATGCTGCTGCTACCTCAACCACTATGTCACTGGGCCACTCTGGGTATTCTCATGCTGCTGCCAACTCACAACTCTGTCTCTGGGCCACTGTGTGGTCTCCTCATGCTGATGCCACATCACTACTCTGTGGTCTCCTCATGCTGATGCCAGTTTACCACTCTGTGGTCTCCTCATGCTGCTGCCACATCACCACTGTGTGGTCTCCCTCATGCTGCTGCCATCTCCACACTATGCCACCTTGCACTTTGTGGTCTCTTCATGCTGCTGCCACTTCCCCACTCTGTGGTCTCTTCATGCTGCTGCCACCATCACCACTCTGTGGTCTCCTTATGCTGCTGCCACCTTTACATTGTCACCTTTCTAGACTGTGGCCTCCTCATGCTGCTGCTGCCACCTCCACACTCTGTGTCATTGTGCCACTCTGAGGTCTCCTCATGCTGCTGCCACTTCACCACTCTGTGGTCTCTCCATGCTGCTGCCAAATCACCACTCTGTGGTCTCTTCCTGCTGCTGCAACCTCAACACTATGTCACTGGGCCACTATGTGGTCTCCTCATGCTGCCACTTCACCACTCTGTGGTCTACTCATGCTGCTGCCACATCACCACTCTGTGGTCTCCTCATGCTGTTGCAACATCACTACTCTGTGGTCTCCTCATGCTGTTGCCACCTCACCACTATGTCACTGGGTCACTATTGTGTATTTCTCATGCTATTCCCATCCCATGACTGGGCCACTATTTTTGCCTTTTTGGGCTGGTTGACATCATCATTTATTTGACCCTTCTTATGATCTGTCAGAAGGAAGGAAAAATGAGACACACAACGGACTCCTGTCTATGTAGCAGCTGTCAAGGCCTGTATAACATGGTCTCTATTTTGCAGCAGAATTGGCTTATGCTTTGGTAACCAAAGCAGGAGTGGGTACAAAACACAGAAGACATGCAACTATTCATTCACGTGTCACCTCTGTTTTGAATCCACTCCTGTTTTTTTTTTGTGCTCTAGCAATACTGATGGATTACTGACCAAATGCTGACACAGTGAAGGCGGATGATCAACAGACAGGATGTTTTTTTTTTGGTGTTATTGTTCTGACGGATTAGAGGAAGGGCAAAATAATCAGTGACGTCAACACAAAACTAACTGCTGACACCCTATTCACTCTGTCGGGGGGCTCTACTTGTATAAGAGTTTAATAGAACAGGTTCTAGACATCTATGTGGAATCAGCTGACCATGGTGTAAAAGGAGTCTGCTCTTTCACACTATAGTAGGATCTTGGGCCTCTGCACAGTTCTTTATACCTGTCCATAACATTTGACCTATAAGGCCTCATGCACACGACCGTTGTGTGCATCTGTGGCCGTTGTGCCGTTTTCCGTTTTTTTTCGCGGACCCATTGACTTTCAATGGGTCCGTGGAAAAATCGGAAAATGCACCGTTTTGCAGCCGCATCCGTGATCCGTGTTTCCTGTCCGTCAAAAAAATAGGACAGGTCATATTTTTTTGACGGACAACGGTTCACAGACCCATTCAAGTCAATGGGTCCGTGAAAGAACACGGATGCACACAAGATTGGCATCCGCGTCCGTGATCCGTGGCTGTAGGTTACTTTCATACAGACGGATCCGAAGATCCGTCTGCATAAAAGCTTTTTCAGAGATGAGTTTTCACTTCGTGAAAACTCATATCCGACAGTATATTCTAACACAGAGGCGTTCCCATAGGGATGAGGACGCTTCTAGTTTGAATATACTACGAACTGTGTACATGACTGCCCCCTGGCAGCACCCGATCTCTTACAGGGGGCTGTGATCCGCACAATTAACCCCTCAGGTGCTGCACCTGAGGGGTTAATTGTGCATATCATAGCCCCTATAAGAGATCAGGGGGGTGCCAGGCAGCAGGGGGCAGACCCCCCCCCCCCTCCCCAGTTTGAATATCATTGGTGGCCAGTGTGCGGCCTCCCCCGGCCCCCCCCCCCCCCTCTATTGTAATCTCATTGGTGGCCAGTGTGCGGCCTCCCCCGGCCCCCCCCTCCCTCTATTGTAATATCATTGGTGGCCAATTATATTACAATAGAGGGAGGGGGGGCCGTGGGGGCTGCACACTGGCCACCAATGATATTCAAACTGGGGAGGGAGGGGGGTCTGCCCCCTGCTGCCTGGCAGCCCCTGATCTCTTACAGGGGGCTATGATACGCACAATTAACCCCTTCAGGTGTGGCACCTGAAGGGTTAATTGTGCTGATCACCGCACGGCCAGGTG
Organism: Bufo bufo; assembly: GCF_905171765.1. Lineage (NCBI taxonomy): Eukaryota > Metazoa > Chordata > Amphibia > Anura > Bufonidae > Bufo > Bufo bufo. Next base: position 130,798,214 of record NC_053397.1, on the reverse strand, counting down.
GACACCAAAATGACTTTTTTTTCATGTCCGTGGATCCTTCAAAAATTAAGGAAGACCCACGGACGAAAAAACGGTCACGGATCACGGAAAAAACGGAACCCGTTTTTGCGGACCGCAAAAAAAAACGGTTGTGTGCATGAGGCCTAAAGCTGAGTTCACACTTGAGTTATTTTGTCAGTTTTGGCCCCGTAACTGCCCAAATAAGTGTGCAGTGATTCTAAGATCGACTCCTGTCATCTGAGTGTCATAGCTACTCACAGCATTGTCTCACTACCACAGCAGACTCCCTATGCATGTTACTACAAAGCAAAGTGTTCTACACCACTATACAGGCTCTCTGCAGCCATGAGATAGCTGTTTTTAATGTGATTTGTAATGTTTGTTGTTGTTTTTTTTTTTTTTTTTTTTCTGGAATTTCTACATGGGATTTAAAAAATGCCAGTAAAATAGAATAGTATACAATAAAAAAAACGAAAAGAAACCAGAAAAAAGAACACTATTTCTAACCACCAAAAGTTTTTATGCTGTGTAGCAAAGTATTTACCTAAGCATATGGGTGTAGATTCAGACCATTCTCCTGTGTTCTGGCACAAAAGTGATGTTGATCCTTGTAAATCAAATCCCTCCTCACAAGTGATGTTGCAAATGGATTTATATCTGTATTCTCCGAATGCATAAGAGCAATTTACTTTACCATGTTCTGGACTTTGCAGGCTCATACAAGAAACAGCTGTAAAAAAAAGTTGGTATTTTCAAAATATCTTGAACCATGTAAAACATAACATTTATTGAAAAGTTAATAACAGATTTTATTTTAAAACAAACCATAATAATGAAAAAAAAAATAACAGATTTTATTTGCTGGTTGTTGTTACAAAATCTATTCAAGTGCATATATAATTGCATTAGAGGTATTTCTAGTACAAGTATGTCTGATTTCATTGTTTGAAATACTTTTAGATAATTTCTGCATTTGGTTGTATAATTTGAATGGACAAAGATCAACTTTAGCAATAAATAACATGTCCATATACTGAATAAATAATACTGCCATACAGAACAATAACGCACTTATAAAGTGCTGAACACTTGTCTGATGTAGGGATTTTTTGTTTTTCACTCCCTGCCTTCTGGAGTCATAACTTTTTTATTTTTCCATTCACATAGCTTTATAAGGGTTTGTTTTTTGTGGGACAAGTTGTACAGTACTTTCAAATAACACTGCATATATTGCATACAATGTAGTGGAATGCTGGAAAAAAAATCCAAATGGGTTGGAATTGGAAAAAAAACCCAGCAATTTTGCTAAAGTCTTTTACAGCATTCTCTGGGTAAGGGTACTTTCACACTTGCGTTGTTAGATTCCGGCAGGCAGTTCCATCGCTGGTACTGCCTGCCGGGTCCGGCAATCTGTATGCAAACGGATACCATTTGTAGACGTATCCGGATGCGGATCCGTCTTACAAATGCATTGCAATACCGGATCCGTCTCTCCGGTTGTCATCCAGAAAAAACGGATCCGGTATTTATCTTTATCACATTTTTAAATGTCTGCGCATGCGCAGACTGCAAAACTGGGTCCGTTTTTCCGAAACACTTGGGGCTGGATCCAGCATTAATACATTTCAATGGAAAATAATGCGAGATCCGGCATTCCGGCAAGTGTTCCGGAAAAGTGTTCCCACTTTATGAATGAAGCAGGCGGAGCAGGCGCGTCACGTGAGTAAGTGGCGTTAAGCCGCCGCCCGCTCTGCCTGTTACTGGAGCTTCATTGTAAGGTAATAAAGATGCGCTGATTTAAAGTAAACCGCCCGCTCCTGCCCGCATAGAAAGGAATCGGCCAATTATTCGATAACGGGATTCGAGTCCACAAATCCCACGAATCCAGCAATAATCAAGGGGTTCGTGGATTTGATGGATTCGTCGTCCCACCTCTAATATATATATATATATATATATATATATATACTGCTCAAAAAAATAAAGGGAACACTTAAACAACACAATGTAACTCCAAGTCAATCACACTTCTGTGAAATCAAACTGTCCACTTAGGAAGCAACACTGAGTGACAATCAATTTCACATGCTGTTGTGCAAATGGGATAGACAACAGGTGGAAATTATAGGCAATTAGCAAGACACCCCCAATAAAGGAGTGGTTCTGCAGGTGGTGACCACAGACCACTTATCAGTTCCTATGTTTCCTGGCTGATGTTTTGGTCACTTTTGAATGCTGGTGGTGATTTCACTCTAGTGGTAGCATGAGACGGAGTCTACAACCCACACAAGTGGCTCAGGTAGTGCACCTTATCCAGGATGGCACATCAATGCGAGCTGTGGCAAGAAGGTTTTCTGTGTCTGTCAGCGTAGTGTATAGAGCATGGAGGCGCTACCAGGAGACAGGCCAGTACATCAGGAGACGTGGAGGAGGCCGTAGGAGGTCAACAACCCAGCAGCAGGACTGCTACCTCCGCCTTTGTGCAAGGAGGAACAGGAGGAGCACTGCCAGAGCCCTGCAAAATGACCTCCAGCAGGCCACAAATGTGCATGTGTTTGCTCAAACGGTCAGAAACAGATTCCATGAGGGTGATATGAGGGCCCGACGTCCACAGGTGATCGTTCGCTGGCAGGCTGGAGATGTGATTTTTTTTTAATTCCTAACAGGTATATTAGACGCTGTTTTGATAACAGCGTCTAATATACCTGCTACCTGGTCCTCTGGTGGTCCCCTTTGTTTGGATCGACCACCAGAGGACACAGGTAGCTCAGTAATATGTTGCACCAAGCACCACTACACTACACCCCCCCCTGTCACTTATTAACCCCTTATTCACCCTTGATCACCCCTGATCACCCCATATAGACTCCCTGATCACCCCCCTGTCATTGATTACCCCCCTGTCATTGATCACCCCCCTGTAAAGCTCCATTCAGATGTCCGCATGTTTTTTACGGATCCACTGATAGATGGATCGGATCCGCAAAACGCATACGGACGTCTGAATGGAGCCTTACAGGGGCGTGATCAATGACTGTGGTGATCACCCCATATAGACTCCCTGATCACCCCCCTGTCATTGATTACCCCCCTATCATTGATCACCCCCCTGTAAAGCTCCATTCAGATGTCCGCATGATTTTTACGGATCCACTGATAGATGGATCGGATCCGCAAAACACATACAGGCGTCTCCCTGGAGCCTTCCGGGGGGGTGATCACCCCATATAGACTCCCTGATCACCCCCCCGTCAGGCTGCATTCAGATGTCCGTATGATTTTTACGGATCCACGGATACATGGATCGGATCCGCAAAACACATACGGACATCTGAATGGAGCCTTATAGGGGGGTGATCAATGACAGGGGGGTGATCACCCCATATAGACTCCCTGATCACCCCCCTGTCATTGATCACCCCCCCTGTAAGGCTCCATTCAGACATTTTTTTGGCCCAAGTTAGCGGAAATTTTTATTTTTTTTCTTACAAAGTCTCATATTCCACTAACTCGTGTCAAAAAATAAAAGCTCACATGAACTCACCATACCCCTCACGGAATCCAAATGCGTAAAAATTTTTTGACATTTATATTCCAGACTTCTTCTCACGCTTTAGGGCCCCTAGAATGCCAGGGCAGTATAAATACCCCACATGTGACCCCATTTCGGAAAGAAGACACCCCCAGGTATTCCGTGAGGGGCATATTGAGTCCATGAAAGATTGAAATTTTTGTCCCAAGTTAGCGGAAAGGGAGACTTTGTGAGAAAAAATAAAATAAAATCAATTTCCGCTAACTTGTGCCAAAAAAAAAAAAAATTTCTATGAACTCCAAAATGAAATCACATGTGGGGTATTCATACTGCCCTGGCATTTTAGGGGCCCTAAAGCGTGAGAAGAAGTCTGGGATCCAAATGTCTAAAAATGCCCTCATAAAAGGAATGTGGGCCCCTTTGCGCATCTAGGCTGCAAAAAAGTGTCACACATCTGGTATCGCCGTACTCAGTAGAAGTTAAGCAACGTGTTTTGGGGTGTCATTTTACATATACCCATGCTGGGTGAGATAAATATCTTGGTCAAATGCCAACTTTGTATAAAAAAATGGGAAAAGTTGTTTTTTGCCGAGATATTTCTCTCACCCAGCATGAGTATATGTAAAAAGACACCCCAAAACACATTGCCCAACTTCTCCTGAATACGGCGATACCACATGTGTGACACTTTTTTGCAGCCTAGGTGGGCAAAGGGGCCCACATTCCAAAGAGCACCTTTAGGATTTCACAGGTCATTTACCTACTTACCACACATTAGGGCCCCTGGAAAATGCCAGGGCAGTATAACTACCCCACAAGTGACCCCATTTTGGAAAGAAGACACCCCAAGGTATTCCGTGAGGGGCATGGCGAGTTCCTAGAATTTTATATTTTTTGTCACAAGTTAGTGGAAAATGATGATTTTTTATTTTATTTTTTTTCCTTACAAAGTCTCATATTCCACTAACTTGTGACAAAAAATAAAAACTTCCATGAACTCACTATGCCCATCACGAAATACCTTGGGGTGTCTTCTTTCCAAAATGGGGTCACTTGTGGGGTAGTTATACTGCCCTGGCATTCTAGGGGCCCAAATGTGTGGTAAGAAGTTTGAAATCAAAATGTGTAAAAAATGATCGGTGAAATCCGAAAGGTGCTCTTTGGAATATGGGCCCCTTTGCCCACCTAGGCTGCAAAAAAGTGTCACATGTGGTATCTCCGTACTCAGGAGAAGTTGGGGAATGTGTTTTGGGGTGTCATTTTACATATACCCATGCTGGGTGAGAGAAATATCTTGGCAAAAGACAACTTTTCCCATTTTTTTATGCAAAGTTGTCATTTGACCAAGATTTTTATCTCACCCAGCATGGGTATATGTAAAATGACACCCCAAAACACATTCCCCAACTTCTCCTGAATTCGGAGATACCAGATGTGTGACACTTTTTTGCAGCCTAGGTGGGCAAAGGGGCCCACATTCCAAAGAGCACCCGTAGAATGCCAGGGCAGTATAACTACCCCACAAGTGACCCCATTTTGGAAAGAAGACACCCCAAGGTATTCGCTGATGGGCATAGTGAGTTCATAGAAGTTTTTTTTTTTTTGTCACAAGTTAGTGGAATATGAGACTTTGTAAGAAAAAAATAAAATTAAAAAAAAATCATCATTTTCCGCTAACTTGTGACAAAAAATAAAAAGTTCTATGAACTCACTATACCCATCAGCGAATACCTCAGGGTGTCTACTTTCCGAAATGGGGTCATTTGTGGGGTGTTTGTACTGTCTGGGTATTGTAGAACCTCAGGAAACATGACAGGTGCTCAGAAAGTCAGAGCTGCTTCAAAAAGCGGAAATTCACATTTTTGTACCATAGTTTGTAAACGCTATAACTATTACCCAAACCATTTTTTTTTACCCAAACATTTTTTTTTTATCAAAGACATGTAGAATAATAAATTTAGAGCAAAATTTATATATGGATCTCGTTTTTTTTGCAGAATTTTACAACTGAAAGTGAAAAATGTCATTTTTTTGCAAAAAAATCGTTAAATTTCGATTAATAACAAAAAAAGGAAAAATGTCAGCAGCAATGAAATACCACCAAATGAAAGCTCTATTAGTGAGAAGAAAAGGAGGTAAAATTCATTTGGGTGGTAAGTTGCATGACCGAGCAATAAACAGTGAAAGTAGTGTAGGTGAGAAGTGTAAAAAGTGGCCAGGTCTTTCAGGGTGTTTAAGCTATGGGGGCTGAGGTGGTTAATTTTAGGGTATTTACATCAAAATCAGGTGAATGGTGTAGGAATTACAACAGTTTGAATATGTGCCTCCCACGTGTTGAGGAACCAAAAGTAATGGGACAATTGGCTTCTCAGCTGTTACATGGCCAGGTGTGTGTTATTCCCTCATTATCCCCATTACAATGAGGGAAAGAAGTGGCATGTTATCCAATGGCCAAGTCAATCACTTGACCTGAATCCGATTGAGCATGCATTTCACTTGCTGAAGACAAAACTGAAGGGAAAATGCCCCAAGAACAAGCAGGAACTGAAGACAGTTGCAGTAGGGCCTGGCAGAGCATCACCAGGGATGAAACCCAGCATCTGGTGATGTCTATGCGTTCCAGACTTCAGGCTGTAATTGACTGCACAGGATTTGCAACCAAGTATTAAAAAGTGGAAGTTTGATTTATGATTATTATTCTGTCCCATTACTTTTGGTCCCTTAACAAGTGGGAGGCACATATGCAAACGGTTGTAATTCCTACACCGTTCACCTGATTTGGATGTAAATACCCTCAACTTAAAGCTGACAGTCTGCAGATAAAGCACATTTTGTTAGTTTCATTTTACATCCATTGTGGTGGTGTATAGAGCCAAAAATTTTAGAATTGTGTTGATGTCCCAATATTTATGGACCTGGCTGTATATATATCTGTATAAGGGCTAAATTTTTTTCACGGGGTGGTCTGTAGTTTTATTTTGCGGAGTGTATGACTTTCTCATCACATTTTATTTAGTACATGCATTTTGGGACGTGGCAATGCTAATGAGCTTTAATTTTTCATTGGTTATCTTTATTTTTAAAATGGGCAAAGGGGGTGATATGAATTTTCAGATCTTCTTTTTTCATTCTCTGTAGTGCATCACAGACCATCATAAAAGCTTCTCTCTACAGCTTGCCTTTCATCTAATGCTATTTTGATCTAGTTCACATATTTAATAAATTTTAGTTTTAGTAATGAAATGTAAGTATATAGAATATAAATAATAGAGCCGGTCTTAATAATCCCCTGCACTGGATCATTGAAGTGATGTAGAGGCACCGGCCTGTACATAACTTCGGCGATCCAGTGTACAGGCTTATTAAGACCGGTGTCTAAAATGCTGTTCTAAAACGCCAATTCTAAATGTAAGTCAACTTCCTTGCTGACTTAAGTATCAGTATTTATTGCTACAGTAGCGCACTATTGTTTGCTGTACCTATGTGGCTGCGGTACCGCAGCAGCACTGCACAAACTGCCGCGTTTAATAAAGGCATTTTCAGTTTACTAGTGGTACCGCGCTCTGGAGTGTACACTGGTGGGTAATCCTGTACAATTTCAATCACTCAATATCGCTATTGCTTCTTGTAAATGTTACCTTATCACCAGTGCTGTCTTGTTGAGGTACATTCTCTATTTGGTAAGTATGAGGTCCTTTACAGTCTTCACCGTACAGCACACTCCCCGGCCGGTGGCGTGATGCTGGTTCAGATCAGAGTTTATCAGTGCGCGCTCTCACGGAGCAACTAGTGACGTCACTCCTGTAGCTACAGGAGTGATGTGGGCGGGGAGAGCCATGAGATCATTAACATGGAGACTCATTGGCATGTGCTGGAGCTGTTTATTGACAGTGAGGGCAGCAGAAAACTGGTGACAGATTACCTTAACCTCCTTAGATGCAGCAATATAACCATTGCATCTAAGCAGCTAGAAAAAATAAAAAAAGAACAATACGAACTACAGCTCAGCTCTCTAAAAAAAAAGCCCTTACACACTTCAATCAACAGAAAAATAAAAAAGTTCTACGTCTACATTGTAAAATTATTTAGAGATGTTTAGAGTTTTTTCATTTTCAATAGTAATACAAAATAACACAAGCTACATAAATTTGGTATTGTGGCAATCATATTAACCCACAGAAAAATGTTAACATGTACAGTAATTTAACCCCTTAGGCCCTATTTCACTTTAAGGACTTGGCCATTTTTTGCAAATCTGACCAGTGTCACTTTAAGTGGTGATAACTTTAAAATGCTTTGACTTATCCAGGCCATTCTGAGATAGTTTTTTCATCACATATTGTACTTCATGACACTGGTAAATTTTAGTAAAAAAAAAATATTTTTATTTATAAAAAAATACCAAATTTACCAAAAATTTGTAAAAAATTGCAAATTTCCAAGTTTCAATTTCTCTTCTTCTATAATACATAGTAATACCTCAAAAAATAGTTATTACTTTACATTCCCCATATGTCTACTTCATGTTTGGATCATTTTGGGAATGATATTAAATTTTTTGGGGATGTTACAAGGCTTAGAAGTTTAGAAGCAAATCTTGAAATTTTTCAGAAATTTTTAAAAACCCAATTTTTAGGGACCAGTTTAGGTCTGAAGTCACTTTGCGAGGCTTACATAATATAAACCACCCAAAAATGACCCCATTCTATAAACTACACCCCTCAAGGTATTCAAAACTGATTTTACAAACTTTGTTAACCCTTTAGGTGTTCCACAAGAATTAATGAAAATAGAGATACAATTTCAAAATTTCACATTTTTGGCAGATTTTACATTTTAATAATTTTTTCCCAGTTACAAAGCAAGGGTTAACAACCAAACTCAATATTTATGGCCCTGATTCTGTAGTTTACAGAAACACCCCATATGTGGTCGTAAACCGCTGTACGGGCACACAGCAGGGCGCAGAAGGAAAGGAATGCCATACAGTTTTTGGAAGGCAGATTTTGTTGGACTGTTTTTTTTTACACCATGTCCCATTTGAAGCCCCCCTGATGCGACCCTAGAGTAGAAACTCCATAAAAGTGACCCCATCTAAGAAACTACACCCCTCAGGGTATTCAAAACAGATTTTACAAACGTTGTTAATCCTTTAGGTGTTCCACAAGAGTTATTGGCAAATGTAAATGAAATTTCAGATTTTAAATTTTTTGGAAAATTTTCCATTTTAATCAATTTTTTCAAGTAACAAAGCAAGGGTTAACAGCCAAACAAAACTCAATACTTATGGCCCTGATTCTGTAGTTTACAGAAACACCCGATATGTGGTCGTAACCCACTCTACGGGCACACGGCAGGGCGCAGAAGGAAAGGAATGCCATACGGTTTTTGGAAGGCAGATTTTGCTGGACTGTTTTTTTTTTACACCATGTCCCATTTGAAGCCCCCCTGATGCAACCCTAGAGTAGAAACTTCATAAAAGTGACCTCATCTAATAAACTAAACCCCTCAAGGTACTTAAAACTGATTTTACAAACGTCGTTGACCCTTTAGGTGTTCCACAAGAGTTATTGGCAAATGGAGATGAAATTTCAGAATTAAAATCTTTTGGCAAATTTTCCATTTTAATCCATTTTTTCCATTAACAAAGCAAGGGTTAACAGCCAAACAAAACTCAATATTTATGGCCCTGATTCTGTAGTTTATAGAAACACCCCATATGTGGTCATAAACAGCTGTACGGGCACACGGCAGGGCGCAGAAGGAAAGGAATGCCATACGGTTTTTGGAAGGCAGATTTTGCTGGACTGTTTTTTTTTTTTTACACCATGTCCCATTTGAAGCCCCCCTGATGCACCCCTAGTGTAGAAACTCCAAAACAGTGGCCCCATTTTAGAAACTATGGGATAGAGTGGCAGTATTGTTGGTACTAGTTTAGGGTACTTATGATTTTTGGTTGCTCTATATTCCACTTTTTGTGAGGCAAGATAACAAGAAATAGCTGTTTTGGCACCATTTTATTTTTTGTTACTTACAACATTCATCTGACAGGTTAGATCATGTGATATTTTTATAGACCAGGTTGTCACAGATGCGGCGATACCTAATATGTATATGTATAATATGTGCGCTTCTCATGTTTACAGGTCCACTGACCAGCTGGCTATGTAGGTTTGGCTCTTGATATTTGACCTTATGTCGGTCTGTCTTTATCCTCATCTCTAGTGGTCTTACCTTACCTCACATTTGCTGTATGGGATTCATTGGATTGCTTTATATGCTGGTTGATTACGCATAAATTTATTTGTGGTAACCCAGTGGACCTGTGTGTGTCGGTTACATATATCTTATTGCATACCGCACTTAGTTCTATATTGTATACAATTTTTTAATGCGTGTCTGTTGTTGTGTCTAATAAACTTTATATATATTTTTTATATTCTCTCATTGTCGGATGTGCATTTATGTGGTGGCTCTTTTTGACTCTCTCTTGGGTCAGGTTATTAGACCTAATATGTATACTTTTTTTTTTATTTATGTAAGTTTTACACAATGATTTCTTTTTTTAAGCAAAAAAAATCATGTTTTAGTGTTTCCATAGTCTGAGAGACATAATTTTTTCAGTTTTTGGGCGATTACCTTGGGTAGGGTATGATTTTTGCGGGATGAGATGACGATTTTATTGGCACTATTTTGGGGTGCGTGTGACTTTTTGATCGCTTGCTATTACACTTTTTGTGATGTAAGGTGACAAAAAATGGTTTATTTAGCACAGTTTTTATTTTAAATTTTTTACGGTTTTTATCTGAGGAATTAGGTCATGTGATATTTTTATAGAGCCGGTCGATACGGACGCGGCGATACCTAATATGTATACTTTTTTTATTTATGTAAGTTTTACACAATAATATCATTTTTGATACAAAAAAAAATATCATGTTTTAGTGTCTCCATATTCTGAGAGCCATAGTTTTTTTTCAGTTTTTAGGCGATTATCTTAGGTAGGGTCTTATTTTTGCGGGATGAGATGACGACTTGATTGGCACTATTTTGGGGTGCATATGACTTTTTGATCACTTGCTATTACACTTTTTGTGATGTAAGGTGACAAAAAATTTATTTTTGTTTATTTTAATGTTTATTTAGCACAGTTTTTATTTTTTATTTTTTACGGTGTTCATCTGAGGGGTTAGGTCATGGGATATTTTTATAGAGCCGGTCTATACGAACGCAGTGATACCAAATATGTATAATTTTTTTTTATCTATGTAAGTTTTACACAATAACAGCTTTTTTTAAACAAAAAAAAAAGATGTTTTAGTGTCTCCATATTCTTAGCCATAGTTTTTTAATTTTTTTGGCGATTGTCTCAGGTAGGGGCTCATTTTTTGCGGGATGAGGTGACGGTTAGATTGGTACTATTTTGGTGAGGAAACGCCTTTTTGATCGCTTGCTGTTGTACTTTTTGTGATGTAAGGTGACCAAAAATTGTTTATTTAGCACAGTTTTTATTTTTTATTTTTTACGGTGTTAGGTCATGTGATATGTTTATAGAGCCGGTCGATACGGACGTGGCGATACCTAATATGTATACTCCCCCCCCCCCCTATTTTTTACCAATTTTTTTAAACTTTATTTGGAGAAAATTACGTTTTTGTTTATTTTTACTTGAAACTTTTAATTTTTGGGGGGGAAACTTTATTTTTTCAACTTTATTTTCCACTTTCTTTTTTGTCCCACTTTGGAATGCATTGGCTGTATGAGTAATACTGTGTGTATTACTCATACAGCTTCCGGCCTGTGAGATCCAGGGGGCTGCATCTCACAGGCTCATCACCGGAAGGCAGCGCAATGCCTTCCTTAGACATCGCGCTGCCTTCCATGCCATCGGGTCCCCCCTACAGCCGCATGGGGACCCGATGGGACCGCCGCCGCAACCCCAGGTAAATGCCGCAAACCGCAGGTCTGAATTGACCTGCGGTTTGCGCGCTATCGCCGATACGGGGGGGGGGGGTCACATGACAGGATGACAGGCGTTGTGACAGGATGCCCGCCAAATTATTTCAGCGGGCATCCTGTTCCTATTAACCCCCGCCGCACCGCAATGTACTTTTAAAGTTAGGACGTACCGTTACGTCCTGAGTCCTTAATGATTCTGGAAACATGTCCTATGTCCCTAAGGGGTTAAAACACACAACAAACATGCAAAGTTTACTAAATATTTTTGTAAAAGCTTCTAAAGTATATTATATGGTGCATTAAAGGCAGTCTGTCTGCAGTTTTGTAAAACACTAGGTAGGAATCGGAAAAACAAGCATTTTTGTGAAGTTTATATTATCAGGAGTAGAGTGAATATGAAATTTTATTTTCCAAGGCACCACTCCTGAAATTGCCCTAGAAGCGGTGGTTCACTGTGAAATGCTGTAAGCCTTGAACTGCTTAACAAATATTTCTATACTTTAATATATATATTTTTTTTATATTTGTATTAATTATCCGGCAATACACGTTATATAAAAATAACATTAACAAAATTTTTCTTTAACCCCCCCACAACCCCCCCTTTCCCCCCGCTGCGATGCGTCTACATTCACCCCCAGTCCTCGGTTCTAAAGCCGAGGAAAGTGGTGACAAGTGAGGACTGGAAGTTCTATGGATTCCAGTCTCCCCAGATTTCAATACATTTTTTCTACATGTTTCTCTGCTTATACAGAATATACTCATATCTCTTAGTAATATTTACCAGATTTAACCATGTATTCATAGTGGGACTCTTTCGCGAAAACCAGGAACGTGCTATCAAAAGACGTGACAAAAACATTATCTTGAGTAAAAGATTTTTTTTATATTGCTGACAGCTCACCTTGGCCAGCTGACCTAATACCCAACATTCAGCGGAAAAAGGGACCCACACCTTCAGTTTCCCTTCAATATACAGGGAGTGCAGAATTATTAGGCAAGTTGTATTTTTGAGGATTAATTTTATTATTGAACAACAACCATGTTCTCAATGAACCCAAAAAACTCATTAATATCAAAGCTGAATATTTTTGGAAGTAGTTTTTAGTTTGTTTTTAGTTTTAGCTATTTTAGGGGGAAATCTGTGTGTGCAGGTGACTATTACTGTGCATAATTATTAGGCAACTTAACAAAAAACAAATATATACCCATTTCAATTATTTATTTTTACCAGTGAAACCAATATAAGATCTCAACATTCACAACAAATCAGTGACCAATATAGCCACCTTTCCTTGCAAGGACACTCAAAAGCCTGCCATCCATGGATTCTGTCAGTGTTTTGATCTGTTCACCATCAACATTGCGTGCAGCAGCAACCACAGCCTCCAAGACACTGTTCAGAGAGGTGTACTGTTTTCCCTCCTTGTAAATCTCACATTTGATGATGGACCACAGGTTCTCAATGGGGTTCAGATCAGGTGAACAAGGAGGCCATGTCATTAGATTTTCTTCTTTTATACCCTTTCTTGCCAGCCACGTTGTGGAGTACTTGGACGCGTGTGATGAAGCATTGTCCTGCATGAAAATCATGTTTTTCTTGAAGGATGCAGACTTCTTCCTGTACCACTGCTTGAAGAAGGTGTCTTCCAGAAACTGGCAGTAGGACTGGGAGTTGAGCTTGACTCCATCCTCAACCCGAAAAGGCCCCACAAGCTCATCTTTGATGATACCAGCCCAAACCAGTACTCCACCTCCACCTTGCTGGCGTCTAAGTCGGACTGGAGCTCTCTGCCCTTCACCAATCCAGCCACGGGCCCATCCATCTGGCCCATCAAGACTCACTCATTTCATCAGTCCATAAAACCTTAGAAAAATCAGTCTTGAGATATTTCTTGGCCCAGTCTTGACGTTTCAGCTTGTGTGTCTTGTTCAGTGGTGGTCGTCTTTCAGCCTTTCTTACCTTGGCCATGTCTCTGAGTATTGCACACCTTGTGCTTTTGGGCACTCCAGTGATGTTGCAGCTCTGAAATATGGCCAAACTGGTGGCAAGTGGCATCTTGGCAGCTGCACGCTTGACTTTTCTCAGTTCATGGGCAGTTATTTTGCGCCTTGGTTTTTCCACACGCTTCTTGCGACCCTGTTGACTATTTTGAATGAAACGCTTGATTGTTCGATGATCACGCTTCAGAAGCTTTGCAATTTTAAGAGTGCTGCATCCCTCTGCAAGATATCTCACTATTTTTGACTTTTCTGAGCCTGTCAAGTCCTTCTTTTGACACAATTTGCCAAAGGTAAGGAAGTTGCCTAATAATTATGCACACCTAATATAGGGTGTTGATGTCATTAGACCACACCCCTTCTCATTACAGAGATGCACATCACCTAATATGCTTAATTGGTAGTAGGCTTTCGAGCCTATACAGCTTGGAGTAAGACAACATGCATAAAGAGGATGATGTGGTCAAAATACTCATTTGCCTAATAATTCTGCACGCAGTGTATTTATGAATAGCTCCTCAATACTGTTTCAGTTCTGCATAGGACATCACACCTAGGACAGTTAGCGTTTTTCCTAATCCCGCATCTATTAAGCCAGATAGGTGTAACATAGAGTCTATGTAGAATATTAAACTGCACCACCACGTGATTGAAATTATGTGAAACCAATTTTAAATTCAGAGTTACCTTCTGCTGGTCATCCACATGGATCATTGGACACTCATTTTTCTAAGTCCTCTGACCAGGAGAAGAAGTATCTCTAAATCGAGATATTAATAAACTTTTATAGAGGTGAGAAATCTTCATCTTCTGATCTAAATTCCCTAACCACTCATTAAATTGTGTTAAAGTGTCTATTTGAAGACTATTTTTCTCTTGTATACTCAAAAGTGCCGATCTTAACTGTAAATACCGAAACCATAATAATTTCTGTGCTTTTTCTCTTTGTAATAATTCTACAAAAGAAATAATATCTCCATTACTTACTAACTGTCAAATATACAATATTACTTTTTTTTTGCCAATATTGATCGTTAACTAGTGTATCTAAAGTTTTAAAATGGTGATTGCACCATAAAGGAGTGCAACCTAGTGAACCTTTCACTCAACACCATAATCTAATAGCCTGCCATGACTTCACAAAAAGATTCCTGGCTAATCTAAATTTTAAAACATGACAGGAGGCTTCCTATTTTGCATAAACTCTCTTTACTAACTCCACAGCAGTAAAGAAAAAAAAAAGTAAAGAGTAACAAGTAGATCACTCCGCCGCATAGTATATAAGGGTCATGCTGCCTGTACACTTCCTCTTTCTTTACTGCTCCATCAGCAGACTTTTTGCTCCCCTGGAGCTATATTACTTCTTGTGCATTTATTTCTTACTATATCGTATTATTATCATTTACCTCGGGTTCCTCAGGTCCCCCTCTAGCCTAGAGTGCCTCCTGGCTCCCTCATTTTCGCGGCCGTTTTCCCGCCATTTTCGCAGCCGTTTTCCCGCCATTTTCGCGGCCGTTTTCCCGCCGTTTTCAGCCATCTTAATTTTACCTCATAACATCTCATTGGGGATTCAGTGTGACTGTACTAATTAGCTGTTACTCCCTCATTAGTGGTTTTCACCCCTGTGCCTATCTCAGACTACTATTCAGTTCTCTCTGTGCCTCATGTGGCTGGGTCAGTCAGGTCAGTGCTGCTGCCTGTTTATTATTGTGACCTGCACTTAAGGGTTTCAACCCTGTGCGACCGGGGTGAGACCCCACTATTAATACGCTGCTTATTGGGAGACTAGCTGTTGCAGTTCTCTCTAACTGGGTGAGCCCCAGCTTATAAGGTCACTACTTTACCCTGCTGGGGTTTATACTGGGCTTTGTTCCCATACTATTAAAACTGACCATACGCCTGTTCTCAAGACCTGGGTGACCGTTTATTACTGTGCCTTTCAGTGACATACCAGCCGACCCTTATCATGGAGAATTCCCAGAATGTCCCTGTAGACTTCCAGGCTATGATTAACGCAGCTGTCGCTGCCTCTGTGGAGAAGGCACTCTCCAAGGCCCGAGCTTCGGCTCCTGACGTACCTAAAACTCGCAGACGTCCACGACACGAGTCGGACTCCGACCTGTCCGACTATCAGACAGGGGATGAATCCCGCCATACGAAACGCCATGACAAAGGCGAGGACTATACACCCAAACCACCCAAGGGTAAGGCACCTGCCAAACGTAAAACTGCCAAACTTCACACTCCGGCCCCACGTCAGGAGTACTCTTCAGAAGAAGAACAGGACCCTACCCACTCCATGTCAGTGCTAGATGAGTGGCAAGCTGACGCTTCAGAGTCGGATTACGATGCATGGGGCTCGGACGAGAAGTCTGTTTCCGCTTTCATGCAGGAGACCTTCCTGGGTGCGGCCCAGGCAAGAGGTATCGAAGACACTGCTGACGCAGAACCTCCTCTTGACTCAGACACCATTATGGACCCCTCAGGTCAGGCGATGTTCGATCCTCGCAACATACGACACCCCAGATCGGGTGAATGGTCGCCTCCGGAACACCTTTCCAGGTTCATGCACCTGTGGCTCCGCAAACCTCTGGAGAAAGAGGTCCGCAACCGACTCAGGTCTGAATGCTCACGCCCTTCCTTGCCGGATAAGGTCGCTCAGACCCCAGAATTTGACAAAGTTATGACGACCTTTATGATGCGCAGTGGCAGAGACCCTCGACGGGGGGTAGAGAAAGGCCTACGGGGCGCCCAAGATAACCTACTGGATTCCGTAGGCCCCCTGGCTCGCATTATGTATCTGGCGGATGATGCCTACGCCAAAGCCGATTCCTTATCCACCGAGGACTTCAGGGAATGGGCACATGACATTCGTGAGTGGGCACAACGTTGTTTTTGTTTCATCGGAAACGCCAATGTTACGCTCTCTTCGGAGAGACGAAAAGCAGCGTTATTCCGTATTAACGGTAAATTGGCAGACCTTGGCACAAAAGAGATTGGGCCCCAGGCACAAGGGAAACTTTTCGGTGAACCATTCCTCAAGGAATTAAACAAACATGTCAACGTGTTCACCTCCCTTAATAAGACGCAATCCTCAATGCGCAGTGTCTTCAGGAGCAACCCTACCAGAGGGGTTTTTGGATGGGCTGGCCGGCAACGGGGCCGTGCCGCCAGCCGATTTTGGCCTTCAGGCCCCCGTACTCAACCAACACCATTCTATCCGACAAGGGATTATCAGCAACGACCCTTTTCCAGAGGCTCGGATAGAGGCCGTGGAATCCGCGGACGCGGACGTTCCCGCTTTACTGCAGGTAAGGACCCATATTCCTCCGTTGTTACCATGTACCCGCACTGCGGGCCGTATTTCCCTTTCTTTCCACAATTGGGCCGCCCTTTGCTCAGACGCTTGGATTCTACAAACAGTGCAGGGATATATCATAGACCTAGTGGGAACCCCCTTTCAGGTTCAGCCCCCTCACCCCATCCACATGTCGTCTTTCGACCACAACCTCGTCAACGCGAGCTTCGGGACAAAGGGGCTATTCAACCAGTCCACGAACAGGGAGGTTACTTCAGCAACATCTTCCTCGTGCGGAAGAAGTCGGGAGAATACCGCCCAGTTATCAATCTTCGCGCCCTCAACGCGTACGTGGTCTATCGCCACTTCAAGATGGAGGGCATCCACCTCCTGCGGGACCTTCTTCGCAGCAACGACTGGTTCGCCAGGCTCGATCTAAAAGATGCATACCTGTCAGTCCCGGTGCACCCGGACTGTCGAGCACTCCTACATTTCCTCTGGCATGGTCGCCCTTGGCAATTCACTTCCCTCCCTTTCAGGCTCAGCTCAGCCCCATGGTGTTTCACCAAACTCCTAAAACCGGTGGTGGCCCACCTGAGGTCCAGGGGCATTCGATGCATCATCTACTTGGACGACCTCCTCCTGTTCTGCTCCGACGAACGCAGACTACGCCAAAACATTCACCTGGCAGTATCCCTACTAGAATCTCTGGGCTTCCTGGTAAACCAACAGAAATCGGAGCTGACCCCTACCCAGACGATACAATTCCTCGGCTTCTAGATCGACTCGACGACGTGCACTCTGAGGCTACCAACGTCAAAGATCGCAACCATTCGCAAGGAGATTCGCAGAGTTCTCCGACTCGATTCCATCCCTCTACGCAACCTGGCCAGGATTGTGGGACTCCTCTCAGCTTCCATTCAAGCCATATTTCCGGGTCCTCTCCACTACAGGGCCATGCAACGACTCAAGGCAAAATACCTTCGCCACAGACCTACCTACGATCAACCCGTCCCGGTGACGACAGAAGTTCGCGAAGAGCTGTCATGGTGGCTGGACAGCATGCATGCATGGAACGGCAAGGCCATATTCGGAGACACTCCAGATTTCGTTTTAGAATCAGACGCCAGCTTGTGGGGATGGGGTGCCACCAACGGAACCATCTGTCACAAGCAGACAGCTGAGAAGCTCTGACAGGAGCCGTTCAGATCCTCCCCCTTGAGTTTCTTTGTTTTGGTTTCTGTTCCTCACCTCGTTTGGCTATCTCAGCTGTCATGCAGTCAGACTCATTACCTCCCTTTATATTCTCCCCCATAAGGTAGTTGGGTGTGGCTGATACAACTTCCTGGATTGAGTGTGCATGCTGTCTTTAGCTCCCAGCTCTCAGTTCACAGTCGTCTGCAGATAAGTGCTGTTTTAGTATTTATGATTTTCTGTTGTCTGGATCCAGGTGACCCTGACTCCCTCCGTGTCTGTGTAGGGAGCCGGTGGTCGTGTCCCCTCACTATTGTAGGGCCTTCAGGTTAAGATAGCCGAGGTACGTGGATATGCGCCCATTCACCTTTAGAGTGGTCGCATAGGCTGAGCAATAAGGGAGAGCGGCAGGTCGATTGCAGGGGTCTCCCTTTTTGTTCCTTAGTTGTGGATCCAGTTAGTCATCGTTTGTTATTTGTATCATATTGTTTCCTGTACACCATCCGTGACATTATCAGCCACCAAAACCGTTTCAAGCATGGATCCGGTTACACTTTTGGCTGAACGCTTCCAGGGTCTTTCATTGGAGGTAGCTGATCTCCGTAAGACTTTTTCTCAGTTTCAAGTGACCGGTTCAGCTTGCGTTCATGGAGTTTGTGCTGAGCCTAAGATTTCGCTCCCGGATACGTTTTCCGGGGGTAGTGAGAATTTTGTACGTTTTAGGGAGGCTTGCAAACTCCATTTTCGCCTTCTTCCCCATTCTTCCGGTGATGAAGAACGAAGGGTGGGCATCATTATATCGCTGCTCAGGGGTAATGCTCAGTCCTGGGCCTTTTCGCTGCCGGAGGGGGCACAACCCCTCCGTTCAGTGGATGAATTCTTTTTAGCCCTGGGTCAGATATATGATGATCCGGATCGTATTGCTCTGGCTGAGTCTAGACTACGTCTGTTATGCCAGGGTAAACAATCCGCAGAGATATACTGCTCAGAATTTCGGAGATGGGCAGCAGATACGGGTTGGAATGATGCTGCACTCCGAAGTCAATTCTGCTATGGTCTTTCTGAGGGATTAAAAGATGCATTTGCCTTTCATGAAAGACCTACCTCCTTGAATTCTGCTATGTCTCAGGCTGTTCGTATTGACAGGCGTCTTAGAGAAAGAGGAGAGATTTCTCCTTCTTGTCATGCTCAGTCCCGGGACAGTGCACCGGTGTCATTCTGTGCACAGGGGTCTCAGTCGCTGTCAGCCCCTTCTGAGCAGGAGCCCATGCAGCTGGGGTTGATTGCCTCTGATAATAGAGGATTCAGCCCGCAGGGCAGGGTTTGCTTTTGTTGTGGAGGTATAAATCATCTGGCAAATGTTTGTCCCTCTAGGAGATTCAGGCAGTTTTCTGGGAGTAATAAAGAGACAAAAAGGAAGAAATCTTTTAAGAATATTCCGTCTGTTACTATTGGCAGGGTTGAGGCGGAAATTGAAGAATTGTCTTTTGCTTGTAGTTCCCGTTTTGTCCTGCCTGCTAGGGTGGCGCTAGAGAGCAAGAGCATTTTTTGTGAGATTTTTGTGGATAGTGGAGCAGCTGTCAACCTCATTGATAACCAATTTGCAATAACTCATGGTTTCCAAGTATGCACTTTGCGAAAAAATATTCCTGTTTTTTCTATTGATTCAGCTCCACTTTCTCAGAAATCATTAAAGGGCATAGTTCACAATATCCGTTTAATTGTGAATGATACTCATGTTGAGGATGTGTCATGTTTCGTCCTTAGCGGTTTGCCTACTCCTCTAGTGTTGGGGCTACCCTGGCTCACTAAACATAACCCCACCATTGATTGGCCAGCGAGGCAAATAAATGGTTGGAGTGACTTTTGCAGAGAGAATTGCCTCATAACATCTATATCTGAGGTTTCTAGTAAAACCGTACCACCTTTCCTCTCTGAATTTTTGGATGTTTTCTCTGAGAGTGGAGTTCAGGATTTGCCTCCGCACAGGGAGTATGATTGCCCTATTGATCTCATCCCGGGTGCCAAGCTACCTAAATCTCGTTTATACAATCTTTCCCAACCTGAGAGGGTCGCGATGCGTGCTTATATCTCTGAGAGTCTGAGAAAAGGACACATACGACCCTCGAAGTCACCTGTTGCCGCTGGTTTTTTCTTTGTTAAGAAAAAAGATGGTTCTTTAAGACCTTGTCTGGATTTCAGGGAGCTGAACAGTATCACTATTCGTGATCCGTATCCGCTTCCTTTAATCCCAGATTTGTTTAACCAGGTTGTTGGGGCGAAAATCTTTTCCAAATTAGACCTAAGAGGGGCATACAACCTGGTTAGGGTCAGAGAAGGAGACGAATGGAAGACGGCTTTCAATACCCCTGAGGGCCATTTTGAGAATTTAGTTATGCCTTTTGGTTTGATGAATGCCCCAGCCGTTTTTCAGCATTTCGTCAACAGCATTTTTTATCATTTAATGGGAAAATTTGTATTAGTGTATTTGGATGACATTTTGATTTTTTCTCCTGATTTCAAAACTCATAAGGAACACTTATGTCAGGTCTTACTCATCCTGCGGGAGAATAAATTATACGCGAAACTGGAAAAGTGTATGTTTGCGGTTCCGGAGATCCAATTTCTGGGGTTTCTTGTCTCCGCTTCTGGTTTTCGCATGGACCCCGAGAAGGTCCGCGCTGTGCTTGAGTGGGAGCTTCCTGAGAATCAGAAGGCGCTGATGCGTTTTTTGGGCTTTGCTAATTATTACAGGAAATTTATTTTGAATTATTCCTCTGTTGTTAAACCACTCACGGATATGACCAGAAAGGGGGTAGACTTTTCTTCTTGGTCGGCAGAGGCGCGTAAGGCCTTTTCTAATATCAAGGAGAGTTTTGCTTCCGCTCCCATCCTAGTACAACCTGATGTTTCCTTACCCTTCATAGTTGAGGTTGATGCTTCTGAGGTAGGGGTGGGGGCGGTCTTGTCTCAGGGTTCCTCTCCTGCCAAATGGCAACCGTGTGCCTTTTTCTCAAAGAAGCTCTCCTCCGCAGAGAGAAATTATGATGTGGGAGATAGGGAATTGTTGGCCATCAAGTTGGCTTTTGAGGAATGGCGCCATTGGCTAGAGGGAGCCAGACACCCTATTACCGTGTTTACTGACCATAAAAATCTGGCGTACTTGGAGTCAGCCAAGCGTCTGAACCCGAGACAGGCCAGATGGTCTTTGTTCTTTTCAAGGTTTAATTTTGTTGTTACGTTCCGCCCTGGGGTTAAGAATGTGAAGGCAGATGCCCTGTCACGTTGTTTCCCGGGAGGTGGGAATTTTGAAGACCCGGGTCCCATTTTAGCTGAAGGTGTGGTGGTCTCTGCTCTTTTTCCTGAATTGGAGGCAGAGGTGCAGGCAGCCCAGTCAGAAGCTCCTGATCTTTGTCCTCCTGGGAGGTTGTTTGTGCCTCTCGCTTTGAGACACAAGATTTTTAAAGAACACCATGATACGGTCCTTGCTGGGCACCCGGGGACAAGAGCCACACTGGATCTCATTGCTCGGAGATTCTGGTGGCCTGCGCTTCGTAAGTCGGTTGAGGGTTTTGTGGCAGCTTGCGAGACTTGCGCTCGTGCCAAGGTCCCTCACTCACGGCCATCAGGTCCTCTCCTTCCTTTGCCCATTCCTTCCCGTCCTTGGACACATCTGTCCATGGACTTCATAACGGACTTGCCTCGTTCCTCGGGGAAGTCTGTGATTCTGGTGGTGGTGGACCGTTTTAGCAAAATGGTGCACTTTATCCCTTTTCCCGTTTTGCCCAATACTAAGACGCTGGCGCAGGCATTTGTTGACCACATTGTCAAATTGCATGGGATTCCTTCTGACATAGTCTCTGATAGGGGCACGCAGTTTGTTTCCAGATTCTGGAAGGCTTTCTGTTCTCGCTTGGGGGTTCGCTTGTCATTCTCTTCTGCTTTCCATCCGCAGTCGAATGGCCAGACAGAGCGTGTCAATCAGAATCTGGAGACATATCTGCGCTGTTTTGTGGCGGAGAATCAGGAGGATTGGTGTTCGTTTTTGTCCCTTGCTGAGTTTGCTTTAAATAACCGTCGTCAGGAGTCCTCTGATAAGTCACCATTTTTTGGTGCATATGGGTTTCATCCGCAGTTTGGGACTTTCTCTGGAGAGGGCTCTTCTGGTTTGCCTGATGAGGACAGATTCTCCTCGTCTTTGTCATCTATTTGGCAAAATATTCAGGATAATATAAAGAATATGAGTGAGAGATATAAGCGTGTGGCGGATAAGAGACGTATGCCTGGTCCGGACCTGAATGTTGGTGATTTGGTGTGGCTGTCTACCAAGAATATCAAATTGAAGGTTCCCTCCTGGAAGTTGGGTCCTAGGTTTATTGGGCCTTACAAGATCCTGTCTGTCATCAATCCTGTTGCCTACCGTCTTGATCTTCCTCAGACTTGGAAGATCCATAATGTTTTCCATAAGTCCTTATTGAAACCTTATGTTCAACCTATTGTACCCTCACATTTGCCTCCTCCTCCGATTATGGTTGATGGGAATCTTGAATTTCAGGTCTCTAGGATTGTGGATTCTCGTCTTGTCTGCGGTTCCCTCCAGTACCTCGTTCATTGGGAGGGTTATGGTCCTGAGGAGAGGATGTGGCTCCCAGTGACGGACATTAAGGCCTCTCGCCTCATCAGGGCTTTCCATAGGTCCCATCCTGAGAAGGTGGGCCCTGAGTGTCCGGAGTCCACTCCTAGAGGGAGGGGTACTGTCACAAGCAGACAGCTGAGAAGCTCTGACAGGAGCCGTTCAGATCCTCCCCCTTGAGTTTCTTTGTTTTGGTTTCTGTTCCTCACCTCGTTTGGCTATCTCAGCTGTCATGCAGTCAGACTCATTACCTCCCTTTATATTCTCCCCCATAAGGTAGTTGGGTGTGGCTGATACAACTTCCTGGATTGAGTGTGCATGCTGTCTTTAGCTCCCAGCTCTCAGTTCACAGTCGTCTGCAGATAAGTGCTGTTTTAGTATTTATGATTTTCTGTTGTCTGGATCCAGGTGACCCTGACTCCCTCCGTGTCTGTGTAGGGAGCCGGTGGTCGTGTCCCCTCACTATTGTAGGGCCTTCAGGTTAAGATAGCCGAGGTACGTGGATATGCGCCCATTCACCTTTAGAGTGGTCGCATAGGCTGAGCAATAAGGGAGAGCGGCAGGTCGATTGCAGGGGTCTCCCTTTTTGTTCCTTAGTTGTGGATCCAGTTAGTCATCGTTTGTTATTTGTATCATATTGTTTCCTGTACACCATCCGTGACACCATCTCCACGGGAGGAGCATGGACGACGCAGGAGCTCTCCATGCACATCAATTGCCTCGAACTCCTAGCAGGATCCTTCACGATTCGCAGCCTGGCTCGGGAGAGCTCCAATTGTTGCATCCTCCTTCGCATGGACAACATCTCCACAGTCCAGTACATCAACCGCCTAGGAGGCGCTCGCTCACGCCTACTGTCAGATATCACGAGGAACATCTTCGACTACTGCCTCCCTCGCAACATCACGTTACAAGCGGAATACTTGCCGGGAGAAATCAACCTCACAGCCGACTGGTTCTCTCGCCACTGGAGAGACGTCAGCGACTGGAAGCTGAACACGAGAATCTTCAGGGCCCTGGCAGCCCGGAGGGGTCCCTTTCACCTGGATCTGTTCGCCTCTCGCAACAATCACCAGACCCCGGAGTTCTTCAGCTGGCTTCCGGACCCGGAGAGCAAGGCGACAGACGCTTTTCTCCAACAATGGCCGGCGACAGGAGCCTACGCTTTTCCCCCATTCTCCATGATTGCGAGAACACTAAACCAGATGCGGACACAGCAAATCAAACTGGTTCTCATAACGCCCTTGTGGCAGAGTCAACCATGGTTCCCGGACCTCCTGGCCTCCTCCTACATGGATCCTCTCCTCCTTCCATCCTTCCAGGACCTGCTCACGGATCCCAAAGGATGTCTTCACCCGCTCATCCTGGAAGATCGACTACCCCTGGTGGCTTGGTCTCTTTCCGGGGTTCCTGGCGAGTCAGCGGACTATCGCAGACTGCTAGGGACCTCTTATGGGACTCATGGGCCCCGGGAACTAGACGCTGCTACCTTTCAGCTTGGGCCTCCTGGTCTACTTGGTGCATGGAACGGGACTCCGATCCATTTTACGGCACCTGTTCCCATGATTCTCAATTTTCTTTCCTCCTTGTTTTCTTCTGGCCGCTCTTATCGCTCTATCAACGTCGTTCGCTCCGCGATTTCGGCAGCCCATACTCCCGTCGGGGACCTCCCGGTCGGCAAAGATCCTCTGTCTGTCGCCTACTCCGCGGCATGCGGCTCCGCCACCCCCCAGCCCCCAAATACCATCACCTATGGGACGTGGGACTGGTTCTCCGTTTTTTCAGGGATTGGCCTCCGAATGACCGCCTCTCCCTTCGCCAACTATCCGCTAAGTGCGCTTTTCTCCTCTGTCTTGTGTCTTTCCGACGGGTGTCGGACGTTCGGGCCTTCGATGTGGATGCCTTTAAGGTGACCCCTGAAGGAGTCACTTTCTATATCTCTCGTCGCACTAAATCAGGTTCGACATCGGTCTCTTATCCCTTTTTTCCAGACGACCCGCAGCTCTGTGTTGCGTCCACCCTTCGCAGTTATGTTTCGGTTACCTCCTCACTCCGTTCCTCTACGTCGGGTCAACTCCTAGTTTCCTACGTGCGCCCTTACGCCCCAGTCTCTGTCACCACGCTGGCCCGTTGGATCCGCTGGATCCTTTCCCTCACAGGTATAGACCCCGCTTTCGGCGCCCACTCCGTTCGCGGAGCGGCGGCTTCAGCAGCCCTAATGGCAGGGGCGTCCCTTTCGGATATTCTCCGAACGGCGGACTGGTCTAGGGAATCTACTTTCCGTACCTTTTATTTTCGCACTCCCCCTTCTGCTGGGACATCTCTTCTTCAGCGTTAAAATTGCAAAATAGGAAGCCTCCTGTCATGTTTTAAAATTGAAGATTATGCTAGCTTTAGTGTACTAATAATCTTAATTTTAATAAAGACAGGAGGCGAGTATTTTCCCTCCCTTCTATTCCCTACCCTGACTCTTTGGGGGAGTGAATCTCAAGGTGTCGGATATGGGGCTCGATTTTAATAATCTCTCTGTTTTGGGACATATTCAGAATTTCTCACCCTAAGTATTGCCTCCCTGACGGGCAGTTCTTAGTTGTATTACATACTTACACCTACCATACATTTAGCCACTAGATAATTTGCACGCTATTTGTAATGATTTAATTTTACACTATTCCGTTAAAGCCCATAAGCGTGAATAGTTACGATTCTATACCTAACCTATTTTATACTCTCCTTTCAGCGTAACCCTCTTTAGGTCCTCCACTGGTCGCTGGTTTGTTAATCTTACGACCCCATAGGATGAGATGAGAGCTTCGTTCGGTCTTACCTCCAACCTCGTTTACCAGAAGTCTCCTCAAGTTCTGCTCGCCAGAAACCGCTGTTACAGTTTTCGTTGAATTTCTACATGTTCGAGCTCAACCTGGACTTTGATGTCGCTTTTAGAAAGAGGAAGTGTACAGGCAGCATGACCCTTATATACTATGCGGCGGAGTGATCTACTTGTTACTCTTTACATTTTTTTCTTTACTGCTGTGGAGTTAGTAAAGAGAGTTTATGCAAAATACTCGCCTCCTGTCTTTATTAAAATTAAGATTATTAGTACACTAAAGCTAGCATAATCTTCAATTCCCTATCGGAGTTGATCAATTGATCAGACTCCAAGAGAGTAAAAAAAAATATCATATGGAGATCTATTAACTAAGTCACTGCAGAGTGGGCTATCCCTCCATTCACGAAAAAAACAAAACTGTGCAGCTTAAAAATGACCGTTGAAACAGGGGAGGTTAACTCCTCCACTCTCCAGGGGCTTATACCAATACTCTAATTTAAGTCTGACCCGTTTCCTGCCCCAGAGTAGATCGTTAATAATTCTTTCAATCAACTGAAGAATTCCTAAAGAGATAGAGTAACTGAGGAATAATCACCATCTTGATTAAAGATATTCTATCAGCCTTTGACAAAGGTAATCAAAGCCAAGTTGTTATTTTTAACCTTAACTTATTTATCAATGGCATCAAGTTGAGCGGAATGAAATCTTCCACCCTAGGGGAGACTGTGATACCGAGATACTCAAAAGAATTAACAATTTTCAAGGTGTTCAATGGGATATCTGTCACGGATGATGTTGCAGATAGCTGGAAGTTATGAATAAACATCCGACTGGCTTGATCCCAAACTAAGGAGGATAAAGGTGACCCCTGTAAAACCCTAAGAGCTCACCCTGACTGCTAAGCACATACAAGGGTCTCAGAGGTAGATGATTGCATGCCCTCGTACCTAGACTGTGTGACACCTGAAAACCCTATAATAGTGAGAGGACACGACCACTGGCTCCCTGCACTTAATACGAAGGGAGTCAGGGTCACCTAGAATCAAGCCAGCAAGGAAACACAATACATGAAAGGACTTATCTGAACAAGCAGGAACAGAAGTCTCCAGCAGTGAACACTTCAATCCAGGAAGTAGTATAAACCGCAAAGTGAGGCAGTATGGGAGGGAATATAAAGGAAAGAGGATTAGTCTAAATAGGTGACACTTGGGATTAGGAAATGAGATGACAAAGTGAAACAAGAACAACATGCAAGAGGTAGAAAAGGAGTTCTGTCAGACCTTCTCACAGAAGTGGCGGTGACAGTACCCCTCCCTCTACGGGTGGACTCTGGACACTCAGAACCCACCTTCTCAGGATGAGACCTATGGAAAGCCTTGATGAGACGAGTGGCCTTAATGTCCGCCACTGGGACCCACATCCTCTCCTCAGGACCATAACCCTCCCAATGAACAAGGTATTGGAGAGAACCGCGGATAATGCGAGAATCCACAATCCTAGAGACCTGGAATTCAAGATTATCATCAACAAAAATCTGAGGAGGAGGCAAAGAGGAGGGTACAGTGGGTTGGACATAAGGTTTTAATAGAGACCTATGAAAAACATTATGGATCTTCCAAGTCTGAGGAAGATCAAGACGGAAGGCTATGGGATTGATGATGGACAAGATCTTGTAAGGCCCAATAAACTTAGGACCCAACTTCCAGGAGGGAATCTTCAGTTTGATATTCTTTGTAGACAACCACACCAGATCACCCACATTCAAGTCCGGACCAGGCACACGTCTCTTATCCGCCACACGCTTATATCTCTCACTCATCCTCTTCAGATTACCCTGAATCTTTTGCCAAATAAATGACAAAAACGATCAAAATCTCTCCTCATCGGGTAAACCAGAAGACCCCCTCTCCAGAGAATGTCCCAAACTGTGGATGAAACCCTTATGCACCAAAAAATGGTGACTTATCAGAGGACTCCTGGTGACGGTTATTTAAAGCAAACTCAGCAAGGGACAAAAAAGAATACCAATCCTCCTGATTCTCCGCCACAAAACAGCGCAGATATGTTTCCAGATTCTGATTGACGCGTTCAGTCTGACCATTCGACTGCGGGTGAAAAGCAGAAGAATATGACAACTGAATCCCCAAGCAAGAACAGAAGGCCTTCCAGAATCTGGAAACAAATTGCGTGCTCCTATCAGAAACAATGTCTAAAGGAATGCCATGCAATTTAACAATGTGATCAACAAACGCTTGCGCCAATGTCTTAGCATTGGGTAACCCAGAAAAGGGAATGAAATGCGCCATTTTGCTAAAACGGTCCACTACCACCAGAATCACAGTCTTCCCCGAGGAACGAGGTAGGTCTGTAATGAAGTCCATGGACAGATGCGTCCAAGGATGGGAAGGAATGGGTAAAGGGAGGAGAGAACCCTCAACCGTCTTACGAAGAGCCGGCCACCAGAATCTCCGAGCAATGAGATCTACTGTGGCTCTACTCCCCGGGTGCCCAGCAAGGACAGTATTGTGGTGCTCCTTAAAAACCTTGTGTCGTAAAGCGAGAGGCACAAACAACCACCCAGGAGATCAGGAGCCTCTGCCTGGGCTGCCTGAACCTCTGCCTCCAAATCAGGATAAAGAGCAGAGACGACCACCCCTTCAGCCAAAATGGGACCCGGGTCTTAAAAGTTCCCTCCTCCCGGAAAACAACGTGACAGGGCATCCGCCTTCACATTTTTAACCCCAGGGCGGAAAGTGACAACAAAATTAAACCTAGAAAAGAATAAAGACCATCTGGCCTGTCTCGGGTTCAGACGCTTGGCTGGTTCCAAGTAGGCCAGATTCTTATGGTCGGTAAACACGGTAATAGGGTGTCTGGCTCCCTCTAGCCAATGGCGACATTCCTCAAAAGCTAATTTGATGGCCAACAACTCCCTATCTCCCACATCGTAATTTCTTTATGCGGAGGAGAGTTTCCTTGAGAAAAAGGCACACGGTCGCCATTTGGCAGGAGAGGGACCCTGAGATAAGACCGCACCCACACCCACCTCAGAAGCGTCCACCTCAACAATAAAAGGTAGAGAGACATCAGGTTGTACCAAAATGGGAGCGGAAGCAAAACTCTCTTTGATACTAGAAAAGGCCTTAAGCGCATCTACCGACCAGGAGGAAAAATCTACCCCCTTTTTAGTCATATCAGTGAGTGGCTTAACAACAGAGGAATAATTCAAAATGAACTTTCTGTAATAATTGGTAAAACCCAAAAACCGCATTAGCGCCTTCTGATTCTCAGGAAGCTCCCAATCAAGCACAGCGCGGACCTTCTCAGGGTCCATGCAAAAACCAGAAGCGGAGAGAAGAAAACCAAGAAATTGAATCTCCGGAACCGCAAACCACATTTTTCCAGTTTAGCGTACAATTTATTCTCCTGCAGAATGATCAAGACCTGACGTAGGTGGTCCCTATGAGTTTTGAAATCAGGAGAAAAAAATCTGTCATCTAGATACACCAGTACAAATTTCCCCATTAAATGATAAAAAATGCTCTTCACAAAATGTTGGAAGACGGTCGGAGCATTCATCAAACCAAAGGGCATAACCAAATTCTCGAAATGACCCTCAGGGGTATTGAAGGCCGTCTTCCATTCGTCCCCTTCCCTGACCCTGACTAGGTTGTATGCCCCTCTTAAAGCCAACTTAGAAAAAACTTTAGCCCCAACAATCTGGTTAAACATTCTGGGATCAGAGGAAGCGGATATGGGTCACAAATTGTGATACAGTTCAGCTCCCTGAAATCCAGAAAAGGTCTTAAAGAACCATCTTTTTTCTTAACAAAAAAAAACCCAGCGGCAACAGGTGACTTCGAGGGTCGGATGTGTCCCTTCCTCAGGCTCTCAGGTTGGGAGAGATTGTATAAACGTGGTTTTGGCAGCTTGCCGCCTGGGATGAGATTAATAGGGCAATCGTACTCCCGGTGAGGGGGCAGCTCCTGGACACCACTCTCGGAAAACACATCCGAAAATTCAGAGAGAAAAGATGGTACAGTCTTGGTAGAAACCTCTGAAAGAGACGCTGTGAGGCAATTCTCTCTGCAAAAGTCACTCCAACAATTTATTTGCCTTGCTTGCCAATCAATGGTGGGGTTATGTTTAGTGAGCCAGGGTAGCCCCAACACTAGAGGAGTAGGTAATTCGCTTAGGACGAAACATGACATATCCTCAACATGAGCATCACCCACAGTCAAATGGATATTGTGAACTATGCCCTTCAACGATATTTGAGAAAGTGGAGCAGAATCGATAGAAAAAACAGGTGTATCCTTTTCCAAAGTGCATACCTGGAAACCATGTGTTATAGCAAATTGATTATCAATGAGATTGACAGCTGCTCCGCTATCTACAAAAATCTCACAAACAATGTTCTTGCTATCTAACGCCACCCTGGCAGGTAGGAGAAAACGGGAACTATAAGCAAACGGCAAACCTTCAAATTCCGCATCAACCTTGCCAATAGTAGCAAATGGAAAGTTTTTAGAGTTTTTTTTGTTTCTTTTTGTTTCTTTATTACACTCAGAAAACTCCCTGAATCTCCTAGAGGGGCAAACATTAGCCAAATGATTTATACCCCCACAACAGAAACAAACCCTCCTCTGAGAGCTGAATCCTCTACTATCAGAGGCAAGCAAACCCAGCTGCATGGCCTCCTGCTCAGAGAGGATTGAGAGAGACTGAGGCCCCTGTGCACTGAATGAAACAGCCCCACTGTCCTTGGACTGAATATGACAGGAAGGAGTAGTCTCCTCTCTCTCTAAGACGCCTGTCAATACGAACAGCTAGAGACATGGCAGACTCCAACGAGGCAGGTCTCTCATGAAAAGCAAATGCTTCTTTCAATCCCTCCGAAAGACCATGGCAAAATTGACTTCGGAGTGCAGCATCGTTCCAACCAGTATCAGCTGCCCATCTCTGAAATTCAGAACAATATATCTCTGCGGACTGTTTACCCTGGCATAAAAGACGCAATTTAGATTCAGCCAGAGCAATACGATCCAGGTCATCATATATCTGCCCCAGGGCTACAGAAAATGCATCCACCGATCGGAGGGGCCGTGCCCCCACCGGCAGCGAATAGGCCCAAGACTGAGCGTTATCCCTGAGCAGCGAGATGATGATCCCCACCCTCTGCTCCTCATCACCAGAGGAATGGGGAAGTAGGCGAAAATGGAGTTTGCAAGCCTCTCTAAAGCAAACAAAATTCTCACTACCCCCGGAGAACGTATCCGGAAGCGAGATCTTAGGCTCGGAAAAAACTCCATGAACGCAAGCTGAACCGGTCACCTGAAACTGAGACACAGTTTTACGGAGATATGCTGCCTCCAGTGAAAGACCTTGCATGCAGTCAATCAAGGCTGAAACCGGATCCATGCTTAAGACGGTAATGGCGGTTTATAATGTCACGGATGATTTTGCAGATAGCTGGAAGTTATGAATAAACATCCGACTGGCTTGATCCCAAACTAAGGAACATAAAGGTGACCCCTATAAAACCCTAAGAGCTCACCCTGACTGCTAAGCACATACAAGGGTCTCAGAGGTAGACGATTGCATGTCTTCGTACCTAGACTGTGTGACACCTGAAAACCCTATAATAGGGAGGGGACACGACTAGAGTTGAGCGAACACCTGGATGTTCGGGTTCGAGAAGTTCGGCCGAACTTCCCGGAAATGTTTAGGTTCGGGATCCGAACCCGAACCGAACTTCGTCCCGAACCCCATTGAAGTCAATGTGGACCCGAACTTTTGGGCACTAAAAAGGCTGTAAAACAGCCCAGGAAAGAGCTAGAGGGCTGCAAAAGGCAGCAACATGTAGGTAAATCCCCTGCAAACAAATGTGGATAGGGAAATGAATTAAAATAAAAATAAAAAAAATAAAAATGACCCAATATCAATTGGACAGAGGTCCCACAGCAGAGAATCTGGCTTCACGTCAGCAGAGAATCAGTCTCTTCAAGCCATAGCAAAGAATCTGGCTTCATGTCAGCAGAGATTCGGTCTCTTCATGCCATAGCAGAGAATCTGGCTTCATGTCACCCACCACCGGAACAGGCCACTGTCACATATTTAGGCCCCGGCACCCAGACAGAGGAGAGAGGTCCCGTAACAGAGAATCTGGCCTTATGTCAGCACAGAATCTGTCTTCATGTCATAGCAGAGAATCAGGCTTCACGTCACCCACCACTGGAACAGGCCACAGTCACACATTTAGGCCCAGGCAGAGGAGAGAGGTCCCGTAACAGAGAATCTGGCCTTATGTCAGCACAGAATCTGTCTTCATGTCATAGCAGAGAATCAGGCTTCACCTCACACACCACTGGAGCAGGCCACTGTCACACATTTAGGCCCAGGCACCCAGGCAGAGGAGAGAGGTCCCGTAACAGAGAATCTGGCCTTATGTCAGCGCAGAATCAGTCTTCATGTCATAGCAGAGAATCAGGCTTCATGTCACCCACCACTGGAACAGGCCACTGTCACACATTTAGACCCAGGCAGAGGAGAGAGGTCCCGTAACAGAGAATCTGGCCTTATGTCAGCACAGAATCTGTCTTCATGTCATAGCAGAGAATCAAGCTTCACGTCACCCACCACTGGAACAGGCCACTGTCACACATTTAGGCCCAGGCACCCAGGCAGAGGAGAGAGGTCCCGTAACAGAGAATCTGGCCTTATGTAAGCACAGAATCTGTCTTCATGTCATAGCAGAGAATCAGGCTTCACGTCACCCACCACTGGAACAGGCCACTGTCACATAATTAGGCCCCGGCACTCAGGCAGAGGAGAGAGGTCCCGTAACAGAGAATCTGGCCTTATGTCAGCACAGAATCTGTCTTCATGTCATAGCAGAGAATCAGGCTTCACGTCACCCACCACTGGAACAGGCCACTGTCACACATTTAGGCCCAGGCACCCAGGCAGAGGAGAGAGGTCCCGTAACAGAGAATCTGGCCTTATGTCAGCACAGAATCTGTCTTCATGTCATAGCAGAGAATCAGGCTTCACGTCACCCACCACTAGAACAGGCCACTGTCACACATTTAGGAACAGGCCACTGTCACACATTTAGGCCCAGGCACCCAGGCAGAGGAGAGAGGTCCCGTAACAGAGAATCTGGCTTTATGTCAGCACAAAATCTGTCTTCATGTCATAGCAGAGAATCAGGCTTCACGTCACCCACCACTGGAACAGGCCACTGTCACACATTTAGGCCCAGGCAGAGGAGAGAGGTTCCGTAACAGAGAATCTGGCCTTATGTCAGCGCAGAATCAGTCTTCATGTCATAGCAGAGAATCAGGCTTCACGTCACCCACCACTGGAACAGGCCACTGTCACATATTTAGGCCCCGGCATCCAGACAGAGGAGAGAGGTCCCGTAACAGAGAATCTGGCCTTATGTCAGCACAGAATCTGTCTTCATGTCATAGCAGAGAATCAGACTTCACGTCACCCACCACTGGAACAGGCCACAGTCACACATTTAGGCCCAGGCACCCAGGCAGAGGAGAGAGGTCCCGTAACAGAGAATCTGGCCTTATGTCAACACAGAATCTGTCTTCATGTCATAGCAGAGAATCAGGCTTCACGTCACCCACCACTGGAACAGGCCACTGTCACACATTTAGGCCCAGGCACCCAGGCAGAGGAGAAAGGTCCCGTAACAGAGAATCTGGCCTTATGTCAGCGCAGAATCAGTCTTCATGTCATAGCAGAGAATCAGGCTTCACGTCACCCACCACTGGAACAGGCCACTGTCACACATTTAGGCCCCGGCACCCAGACAGAGGAGAGGTTCATTCAACTTTGGGTTGCCCCGCAATATAATGGTAAAATGAAATTAAAAATAGTATTGAATGAGGAAGTGCCCTGGAGTAGAATAATATATTGTTAAGGGGAGGTAGTTAATATCTAATCTGCACAAGGGATAGACAGGTCCTGTGGGATCCATGCCTGGTTCATTTTTATGAACGTCAGCTTGTCCACATTGGCTGTAGACAGGCGGCTGCGTTTGTCTGTAATGACGCCCCCTGCCGTGCTGAATACACGTTCAGACAAAACGCTGGCCGCCGGGCAGGCCAGCACCTCCAAGGCATGAAAGGCTAGCTCTGGCCACGTGGACAATTTGGAGACCCAGAAGTTGAATGGGGCCGAACCATCAGTCAGTACGTGGAGGGGTGTGCACAGGTACTGTTCCACCATGTTAGTGAAATGTTGCCTCCTGCTAACACGTTCCGTATCAGGTGGTGGTGCAGTTAGCTGTGGCGTGGTGACAAAACTTTTCCACATCTCTGCCATGCTAACCCTGCCCTCAGAGGAGCTGGCCGTGACACAGCTGCGTTGGCGACCTCTTGCTCAACCTCTGCCTTCGCCTTGGGCTTCCACTGGTTCCCCTGTGACATTTGGGAATGCTCTCAGTAGCGCGTCTACCAACGTGCGCTTGTACTCGCGCATCTTCCTATCACGCTCCAGTGTAGGAAGTAAGGTGGGCACATTGTCTTTGTACCGGGGATCCAGCAGGGTGGCAACCCAGTAGTCCTCACACGTTAAAATGTGGGCAACTCTGCTGTCGTTGCGCAGGCACTGCAGCATGTAGTCGCTCATGTGTGCCAGGCTGCCCAGAGGTAAGGACAAGCTGTCCTCTGTGGGAGGCGTATCGTCATCGTCCTGTGTTTCCCCCCAGCCACACACCAGTGATGGGCCCGAGCTGCTTTGGGTGCCACCCCGCTGTGAACATGCTTCATCCTCATCCTCCTCCACCTCCTCCTCATCCTCGTCCTCCTCGTCCTCCAGTAGTGGGCCCTGTCTGGCCACATTTGTACCTGGCCTCTGGTGTTGCAAAAAACCTCCCTCTGAGTCACTTCGAAGAGACTGGCCTGAAAGTGCTAAAAATGACCCCTCTTCCTCCTCTTCCTCCTGGGCCACCTCCTCTTCCATCATCGCCCTAAGTGTTTTCTCAAGGAGACATAGAAGTGGTATTGTAACGCTGATAACATGGAGGCCCAGTCATTGGTGGTGAAGTGTGTCTGATCCGCAGTGAGACTGACCCATGTGTGCTGCAGCTGAAACTCCACTATGGCCTGCTGCTGCTCGCACAGTCTGTCCAGCATATGCAAGGTGGAGTTCCACCTGGTGAGTACGTCGCATATGAGGCGGTGAGCGGGAAGGCCGAAGTTACGCTGTAGCGCAGACAGGCGAGCAGCGGCAGGGTGTGAACGCCGGAAGCGCGAACAGACGGCCCGCACTTTATGCAGCAGCTCTGACATGTCGGGGTAGTTGCGAATGAACTTCTGCACCACCAAATTCAGCACATGCGCCAGGCAAGGGAAGTGCGTCAAACCGGCTAGTCCCAGAGCTGCAACGAGATTTCGCCCATTATCGCACACCACCAGGCCGGGCTTGAGGCTCACCGGCAGCAACCACTCGTCGGTCTGTTGTTCTATACCCCGCCACAACTCCTGTGCGGTGTGGGGCCTGTCCCCCAAACATATGAGTTTCAGAAAGGCCTGCTGACGTTTACCCCGGGCTGTGCTGAAGTTGGTGGTGAAGGTGTGTGGCTGACTGGATGAGCAGGTGGAAGAAGAGGAAGATGAAGCTGAGTAGGAGGAGGAGGAGACAGGAGGCAAAGAATGTTGCCCTGCGATCCTTGGCGGCGGAAGGACGTGCGCCAAACAGCTCTCCGCCTGGGGCCCAGCCGCCACTACATTTACCCAGTGTGCAGTTAGGGAGATATAGCGTCCCTGGCCGTGCTTTCTGGTCCACGTATCTGTGGTTAGGTGGACCTTGCCACAGATGGCGTTGCGCAGTGCACACTTGATTTTATCGGACACTTGTTTGTGCAGGGAAGGCACGGCTCTCTTGGAGAAGTAGTGGCGGCTGGGAACAACATACTGTGGGACAGCAAGTGACATGAGCTGTTTGAAGCTGTGTGTGTCCACCAGCCTAAATGACAGCATTTCATAGGCCAGTAGTTTAGAAATGCTGGCATTCAGGGCCAGGGATCGAGGGTGGCTAGGTGGGAATTTACGCTTTCTCTCAAATGTTTGTGAGATGGAGAGCTGAACGCTGCCGTGTGACATGGTTGAGATGCTTGGTGACGCAGGTGGTGGTGTTGGTGGTACATCCCATGTTTGCTGGGCGGCAGGTGCCAACGTTCCTCCAGAGGCAGAGGAAGAGGAAGAGGCCGAGGCGGCAGCAGCAACAGCAGAAGAGGCCGAGGCGGCGGCAGCAGTAGAAGAGGCCGAGGCGGCAGCAGCAGAAGAGGTAGCAGGGGGAGCCTGAGTGACTTCCTTGTTTTTAAGGTGTTTACTCCACTGCAGTTCATGCTTTGCATGCAGGTGCCTGGTCATGCAGGTTGTGCTAAGGTTCAGAACGTTAATGCCTCGCTTCAGGCTCTGATGGCACAGCGTGCAAACCACTCGGGTCTTGTCGTCAGCACATTGTTTGAAGAAGTGCCATGCCAGGGAACTCCTTGAAGCTGCCTTTGGGGTGCTCGGTCCCAGATGGCGGCGGTCAGTAGCAGGCGGAGTCTCTTGGCGGCGGGTGTTCTGAATTTGCCCACTGCTCCCTCTTTTGCTACGCTGTTGGCTCGGTCTCACCACTGCCTCTTCCTCCGAACTCTGAAAGTCAGTGGCACGACCTTCATTCCATGTGGGGTCTAAGACCTCATCGTCCCCTGCATCGTCTTCCACCCAGTCTTGATCCCTGACCTCCTGTTCAGTCTGCACACTGCAGAAAGACGCAGCAGTTGGCACCTGTGTTTCGTCATCATCAGAGACGTGCTGAGGTGGTATTCCCATGTCCTCATCATCAGGAAACATAAGTGGTTGTGCGTTAGTGCATTCTATCTCTTCCACCCCTGGGGAAGGGCTAGGTGGATGCCCTTGGGAAACCCTGGCAGCAGAGTCTTCAAACAGCATAAGAGACTGCTGCATAACTTGAGGCTCAGACAGTTTCCCTGAAATGCATGGGGGTGATGTGACAGACTGATGGGCTTGGTTTTCATGCGCCATCTGTGCGCTATCTGCAGAAGACTGGGTGGGAGATAATGTGAACGTGCTGGATCCACTGTCGGCCACCCAATTGACTAATGCCTGTACCTGCTCAGGCCTTACCATCCTTAGAACGGCATTGGGCCCCACAAAATATTGCTGTAAATTCTGCTGGCTACTGGGACCTGAGGTAGTTGGTTCACTAGGACGTGTGGCTGTGGCAGAACGGCCACGTCCTCTCCCAGCACCAGAGGGTCCACTAACACCACCACGACCATGTCCACGTCCGCGTCCCTTATTAGATGTTTTCCTCATTGTTCCCGTTCACCACAAATTTGAGAATGGCAAATTTGGGAATAATTTTTCAACCCAGAACAAAAAGTGTGCTTTTACGGTCACTACAAATAACTTGACCAGCTAAAACAGTACAGATTTGGTTGAATAGAAATGTGAGGCCTGTTTTTTTTGCGCTGTGTGACAGGTATAGGTTTAATCACAGAATCAGACTTCTTTCTGCACGGTAGAGTGTGTCTTAGGTTTTTCTGAATGACACTATCAGCACCTTCAATGTAAGATATCCTTTTTGGGATAGCTTTTAAGTAGGCCTCATATAGCAGAAACTAGTTATTTTGAGAATGGCAAATTTGGGAATAGTTTTTCAACCCAGAACAAAAAGTGTGCTTTTACGGTCGCTACAAATAACTTGACCAGCTAAAACAGTACAGATTTGGTTGAATAGAAATGTGAGGCCTGTTTTTTTTTGCGCTGTGTGACAGGTATAGGTTTAATCACAGAATCAGACTTCTATCTGCACGGTAGCGTGTGTCTTAGGTTTTTCTGAATGACACTATCAGCACCTTCAAT
Organism: Bufo bufo; assembly: GCF_905171765.1. NCBI lineage: Eukaryota > Metazoa > Chordata > Amphibia > Anura > Bufonidae > Bufo > Bufo bufo. The sequence goes on along the minus strand of NC_053397.1, from coordinate 130,760,867 downwards.
GTAAGTCATCCTTTTTGGGATAGATTTTAAGTAGGCCTCATATAGCAGAAACTAGTTATTTTGAGAATGGCAAATTTGGGAATAGTTTTTTAACCCAGAACAAAAAGTGTGCTTTTACGGTCACTACAAATAACTTGACCAGCTAAAACAGTACAGATTTGGTTGAATAGAAATGTGAGGCCTGGTTTTTTTTGCGCTGTGTGACAGGTATAGGTTTAATCACAGAATCAGACTTCTATCTGCACGGTAGCGTGTGTCTTAGGTTTTTCTGAATGACACTATCAGCACCTTCAATGTAAGATATCCTTTTTGGGATAGATTTTAAGTAGGCCTCATATAGCAGAAACTAGTTATTTTGAGAATGGCAAATTTGGGAATAGTTTTTCAACCCAGAACAAAAAGTGTGCTTTTTTCGATCACTACAAATAACTTGACCAGCTAAAACAGTACAGATTTGGTTGAATAGAAATGTGAGGCCTGGTTTTTTTTGCGCTGTGTGACAGGTATAGGTTTAATCACAGAATCAGACTTCTATCTGCACGGTAGCGTGTGTCTTAGGTTTTTCTGAATGACACTATCAGCACCTTCAATGTAAGATATCCTTTTTGGGAAAGATTTCAAGTAGGCCTCATATAGCAGAAACTAGTTATTTTGAGAATGGCAAATTTGGGAATAGTTTTCAACCCAGAACAAAAAATGTGCTTTTACGGTCACTACAAATAACTTGACCAGCTAAAACAGTACAGATTTGGTTGAATAGAAATGTGAGGCCTGTTTTTTTTTTTGCGCTGTGTGACAGGTATAGGTTTAATCACAGAATCAGACTTCTTTCTGCACGGTAGAGTGTGTCTTAGGTTTTTCTGAATGACACTATCAGCACCTTCAATGTAAGATATCCTTTTTGGGATAGATTTTAAGTAGGCCTCATATTGCAGAAACTAGTTATTTTGAGAATGGCAAATTTGGGAATAGTTTTTCAACCCAGAACAAAAAATGTGCTTTTACGGTCACTACAAATAACTTGACCAGCTAAAACAGTACAGATTTGGTTGAATAGAAATGTGAGGCCTGTTTTTTTTTGCGCTGTGTGACAGGTATAGGTTTAATCACAGAATCAGACTTCTATCTGCACGGTAGCGTGTGTCTTAGGTTTTTCTGAATGACACTATCAGCACCTTCAATGTAAGATATCCTTTTTGGGATAGATTTCAAGTAGGCCTCATATAGCAGAAACTAGTTATTTTGAGAATGGCAAATTTGGGAATAGTTTTTTAACCCAGAACAAAAAATGTGCTTTTACGGTCACTAAAAACAACTTGACCAGCTAAAACAGTACAGATTTGGTTGAATAGAAATGTGAGGCTTGTTTTTTTTTGCGCTGTGTGACAGGTATAGGTTTAATCACAGAATCAGACTTCTATCTGCACGGTAGCGTGTGTCTTAGGTTTTTCTGAATGACATTATCAGCACCTTCAATGTAAGATATCCTTTTTGGGATAGATTTTAAGTAGGCCTCATATAGCAGAAACTAGTTATTTTGAGAATGGCAAATTTGGGAATAGTTTTTCAACCCAGAACAAAAAGTGTGCTTTTACGGTCACTACAAATAACTTGACCAGCTAAAACCGTACAGATTTGGTTGAATAGAAATGTGAGGCCTGTTTTTTTTTGCGCTGTGTGACAGGTATAGGTTTAATCACAGAATCAGACTTCTATCTGCACGGTAGCGTGTGTCTTAGGTTTTTCTGAATGACACTATCAGCACCTTCAATGTAAGATATCCTTTTTGGGATAGATTTCAAGTAGGCCTCATATAGCACAAACTAGTTATTTTGAGAATGGCAAATTTGGGAATAGTTTTTCAACCCAGAACAAAAAATGTGCTTTTTACGGTCACTACAAATAACTTGACCAGCTAAAACAGTACAGATTTGGTTAAATAGAAATGTGAGGCCTGTTTTTTTTTGCGCTGTGTGACAGGTATAGGTTTAATCACAGAATCAGACTTCTATCTGCACGGTAGCGTGTGTCTTAGGTTTTTCTGAATGACACTATAAGCACCTTCAATGTAAGATATCCTTTTTGGGATAGATTTCAAGTTGGCCTCATATAGCAGAAACTAGTTATTTTGAGAATGGCAAATTTGGGAATAGTTTTTCAACCCAGAACAAAAAGTGTGCTTTTACGATCACTACAAATAACTTGACCAGCTAAAACAGTACAGATTTGGTTGAATAGAAATGTGAGGCCTGTTTTTTTTTGCGCTGTGTGACAGGTATAGGTTTAATCACAGAATCAGACTTCTATCTGCACGGTTGCGTGTGTCTTAGGTTTTTCTGAATGACACTATCAGCACCTTCAATGTAAGATATCCTTTTTGGGATAGATTTCAAGTAGGCCTCATATAGCAGAAACAAGTTATTTTGAGAATGGCAAATTTGGTAATAGTTTTTCAACCCAGAACAAAAAATGTGCTTTTACGGTCACTACAAATAACTTGACCAGCTAAAACAGTACAGATTTGGTTGAATAGAAATGTCAGGTCTATTTTTTAGGCGCTGGGTGACAGGCTCAACTTGCCCCTGATGTAGTATATGGCCAAAAAATAACCACACTATTGATGGTTAAATGCACTTGGGTGACACAGGCTCAGCCTGCACCAGATGTAGTATATGGCCAAAAAATAACCAGACTGTTGATGGTTAAATGCACTTCGGTGACACAGGCTCAGCCTGCAGCTGATGTAGTATATGGCCAAAAAATAACCAGACTGTTGATGGTTATATGCACTTCGGTGACACAGGCTCAGCCTGCAGCTGATGTAGGATATAGCACAAAATAACCACACTATTGATGGTTAAATACACTTGGTGATAGCTTGTGCTGGCGCACCACAAGTCACAAAATGGCCCCCGATCACCCCAGAAAAAAGTGATCTAAAAACGCTCTGGGCAGCCTCAAAAAAGTGAGCAAGTCGATATTAGCACTTCAATGATCCACAGCTGCAGATCGATCACAGAATGAAGTCTTTTGGAGGAGTTAATCTGCCTAATCTCGCCCTAACGTCGCAGCTGCAACCTCTCCCTATGCTTGAATCAGCAGAGTGACGTGCAGTGCTACGTGACCCAAGCTTATATAGAGGCTGGGTCACATGCTGCACTGGCCAATCACAGCCATGCCAATAGTAGGCAAGGCTGTGATGGCCTCTTGGGGCAAGTAGTATGACGCTTGTTGATTGGCTATTTTGCAGCCTTTCAAAAAGCGCCAAGAAAGCGCCGAACACCGAACCCGGACTTTTACAAAAATGTTCGGGTTCGGGTCCGTGTCACGGACACCCCAAAATTCGGTACGAACCCGAACTATACAGTTCGGGTTCGCTCATCCCTAGACGCGACCACCAGCTCCCTGCACTTAATACGGAGGGAGTCAGGGTCACCTAGAATCAATCCAGCAAGGAAACACAATACATGAAAGGACTTATCTGAACAAGCAGGAACAGAAGTCTCCAGCAGTGAACACTTCAATCCAGGAAGTAGTATAAACCGCAAAGTGAGGCAGTATGGGAGGGAATATAAAGGAAAGAGGATTAGTCTAAATAGGTGACACCTGGGAGAAGGAAATGAGATGACAAAGTGAAACCAAAACAAAGAACATCATGCAAGAGGTAGAAAAGGACGTCTGTCAGACCTTCTCACAGAAGTGGCGGTGACACTATCCTTGGGAAATGATAATTTATCTAAGCGTGTCATTGTTTTATCTAATGGCATATTCGTAGTTTTATTCTAATTTACATCCAGACCTGAGGCTTGTCCAAAGGAGTTTATCGTTTCCATAATGGTTAAGAGAGAAGGTTTTGTCTGTTGGACATAAAATAAGATATCATCAACATATAAAGAAATGCGGTATTCCAATCCCAATACCCCGAACCCTAATATCCTCGGATCTTGTCTATCCCTGACAGCCAAAGGTTCGAAATAGATATCAAATAAAAGAGGGGAGAGTGGACATCCCTGGCGAGTGACCCTAGTCATGGGAAAACTTCCTGTAAAGCACCCATTTATATTTAGTCTTGCAGTAGGGGATCTATAAAGAAGTTTAACCATGTTAATAAACCTAGGGCCAAAGCCCATCCTATGAAGCACTCTCCATAGGAACCCCCACTCAACTCTGTCAAATGCCTTAGACGCATCTATAGACAAAATAGATGAATAGATCGTGAAGGCCCACCCGAAGTCTGTATATTAGCAAAAAGACGATGTAAATTATAATGGGTCCTTTTATTGGAGATAAAGCCATTTTGATCTGGATGTACAATTGATGTCATAACACTAGATAGCCTCATAGCTAAAATTTTTGAATAAAGTTTAACATCTCTGTTAAGGAGGGAAATCGGTCTATAAGATCCCAACTCACTAGGGTCCTTACCCTTCTTTAATATTACTATTATCACAGCCTCTGTCATTGTTTCAGGACTTTTATTGAGTCAGAGAGTGGACTTTTATTGAGTCAGAGAGTGTTCTCCCCAAATGGGGAAAAACAATCTCCCCGTATTTACGATAGAACTCGTACGGGAATCCATCCGGTCCGGGGGCAGAGTTACCTGAGCAGGCCTTCATTGCATCTTCTATCTAGTGGAGAGACAAATCCATCTCCAATCGTTCCTTTTGCCCATCTGTAAGGACCGGAAGGGGAATAGAATCCAAGTACGAGTCAATCTCTGCCTCTGAGAGGACACTCTCTGATTCATACAATTCACTGAAATATTTTATAAATACTTCTAATATTCCCTCCTGATCTTCCACAATCGTGCCATCTGGCATACATATACTACGAATCTCTTTCTTTGAGTCCTGGCTTGCTATTACTCTAGCCAGCATCTTCCCAGGACGACCTGCCTTCAAAAAATATTTTTGTCCTCTAAAGAAAAGCTTCTGTTGTGCTTTATCCAGAAGAAAGTCAGAGAGAGCCTGGCTTGTCCTCTGCATAATCTCTCTATCTTCATCTCTTTTCGCCTTAGCATACCTAGCCATTCTTTCAGCGGCTGCTTCCTCTAGTTTTTTCTCCATCACATACTGCTTACTCAAATTTGCAATTGTACTAATAAAGATCCCTCTCATAAATGCTTTAAACGCATCCCAAATATAAGGATATTTAGTTGAGGCATAATTCCTATCCCAAAAAGAGATGATTTCCTCTTCTATCTATTTGTGGTTATCTATTATCAATAGCCAGTGTGGATTCAATCTAAATGGAGGTTTCACTTTAAAATCATTCCCTGCCATACATAGCTCTGTTAAGAAGGGGACATGGTCTGAAACGGATCTGGCCTTGTATTTCATACGTCTAACACAATTTAAATAACCTTTATTTATAAGGGTCAGGTCAATTCTAGACATAGAACTTCCAGATTTACTAACGCAGGAAAAAGCTCTCTTTTCTCTAAATAAATATTCCCAGACATCCACGAGGCCCACCTCTTGGCAAAAACGCGCCAAGGGGGATCCCTGGAGCGGGGAGGATCTATTCCCTCCAGCGGAAATCCTGTCTACCTCTGGATTCATCATGAAATTGAAATCCCCATTGACTATCACCAAACAATCAGGCCACTGGTCCAGAAAGGACAGCAAACAATTCAGTACCTGCCTGGAAAATGGAGGGGGGATATAGATAAACGCCAAAATGCATAGCTTTCCATCAAGCCTACCGTAAAGAAAAACATATCTCCCCTGTTTATTCATAGAGGATGCAAGGCATAGGAAATTAATCTGTTTGTGGATCAATACTGTAACACCTCTAGAGTAAGTAGTACAGTCCTGATTAAAAGTTTAAGACCACTTGAAAAATGGCAAAAAAATCTTATTTTACAAGGTTCCAAGTAGAGCTTCAACATGCAACAAGAAGAAATGAGAGTGAGACAAAACATTTTTTGAGCATTCAATTAAATTGAAAATAACGTTTAAACTGAAACAGGCTGTTTTTCAGTTGATCAAAAGTTTAGGACCACATGCCTTTAAAAGGCCAAATCTGTGCAAAGATGTGGATTCATTGTCATTTTCTGTCAGGTAGTCACACGTTGTGATGGCAAAGGCAAAAAAACTCTCCCTTTTTGAACGTGGTCGGGTTGTTGAACTGCATAAGCAGGGTCTCTGACAGTGCGCCATCGCTGCTGAGGTGGGACGCAGTAAGACAGTCATTTCTTAAATGATCCTGAGGGTTATGTAACAAAAAAGTCAAGTGGAAGACCCCAAAAAATTTTATCAGCACTGAGCCGGAGGATCCAATTGGCTGTCCGTCAAGACACTGGACGATCCTCGACCCAAATTAAGGCCCTTACTGGCGCTGACTGCAGCCCCATAACCATCAGACGGCATCTGAGACTGAAGGGCTTCAAAAACAAAAAACGTCTTCAAAGACCTCGTCTCCTTGAACGCCACAGAACTGCTCTTTTGGACTTTGCAAGAAAGGACCAAACATGGGACATTCAAAGGTGGAAGAAAGTTTTATTCTCTGATGAGAAAAAATGTAACCTTGATGGTCCTGATGGTTTCCAACGTTACTGGCATGACAAGCAGATCCTACCTGAGATGTTTTCTACACGCCACAGTGGAGGGGGCGCCATAATGGTCTGGGGTGCTTTTTCCTTCAGTGGAACAATGGAGCTTCAGGAAGTGCAGGGGCGTCAAACGGCCGCTGGCTATGTCCAGTAGTTGCAGAGAGCATTCCTCATGACTCAGGGCCCTCGTCTGTGTGGTAACGACTGGGTTTTTCAACAGGACAACGCTACAGTACACAATGCCCGCAGGACTTCGTGCGGCCATCTTCACCACTTGGAGAAATGTTCCTCACCTCATGGAAACGCTTGCATCAAGCATGCCGAAACGAATTTTGGAAGTGATAAACAATAACGGCGGAGCTACTCATTACTGAGTTCATGTTTGGAAGTTGGATTTCTGTTTTGGGGGGGTTTAGTTTTTTTTTGGAGGTGTGGTCCTAAACTTTTGATCAGCTGAAAAACAGCCTGTTTTAGTTTATTCATTGTTTTCATTAAATTGAATGCTTAAAAAATGTTTTGTCTCACTCCCATTTCTTCTTGTTGCATGTTGAAGCTCTACTTGGAACCTTGTTAAGATCCAGCCATGCTAAATATGATTTTTGCCATTTTTCAAGTGGTCTTAAACTTTTGATCATGACTGTATATGTTGAATTGTACACCTGTGTAGCCCACCTCCCCCCAAGTCGGGGTATCTTCTCCTGTGAGAAATGAGTTTCAACCAAACAGACAATAGCTGGCAGATGTCTCCTAATCAGATCTAATACCGCCTGTCTTTTTACCTTCTCCCCTAAACCCCGAACATTCCATGTAAATATTCTTGTGTTCATTAATTAATCCTAAATTCTCCAAGTACCATCCTCCTCCATCTTCACTCCATTCCCCACTTCCATGTTAGACGCATCGCAGGATACCCTCTCCTCCCCTCGCACCCAACCCCCCCCCAGCACCCCCCCTACCCAAAAACTACTTGATCTGTAATTGAAAAAAAACTCTTAACTAGGACCATCCCTCCCCCACTCCCCCAACCGGGTCTCCAGCCCAAAAAATGAAAATCCCAAGGAGGAAAACATATTTCAGTCAACAGACCTATCTAACCAATCAGTGGCCATAACTGGAGTGTCAAAAAAAAGTACTGTTTCCTTATATACAATCCTTAATTTGGCTGGGTGCAAAAAAGAATACTTAATGTCCTTGCTCTGAAGGCGTTTTTTTACATCTAGAAAGGTACGTCTCTTATCTTGAACTTCTTTTGAAAAGTCTGGGAAAAAAGGAGAGTTTACACCCGTTGTAGAAAATCGGAGATACATCTCATGCACGTCTTAGAATCATGTCTCTATCACAGGCTGCAAGCATCTTAATTATTACAGGCTTGGTGGTTTCCCTGGGATCGATTTACCACCGGGAATTCGATGAGCCCTTTCAATTAGAAACAGAGGTGAAAAAATATTCCTTGCCGAAGTTATCAAAAATTATAGATTGTAACGTTCCTATCAAATTTTTTTTTTCCATCAGGGCTTTCTATTAGGCCCAAGATTCGTACATTGCATCTTCTTGACCTATCCTCAAGGTCCACCGTTTTTTTTTATCAGGTAGTTATAATCCTTTTTTACTGTACTGTTCTCAGCCTTTAACATTTTTACTTCCTGTTTCAATTTATTCACTGTGATTTCCAATTCCTTAGTTCTATCACAAATCTTTGTCATATCATCTTTTATAATAAGTATATCTGTCTGTACTGACCCGAGTTGTACAGTCATGTTATCTATAGCTTTTCCATTATTTTTAACTACAGTATCAATAAAATCTCCTCTAATGGAGAGGGGCCCTTTTTTTGCTTCTCCCCATCTCCATTATCCGGGTCTCCTTCGTGTGGATCCTCCGATCTAAACTCTGCGCTATTTTTTTAGCTTCAATGTCTTGCTTCCCCTTTTGACCAGACCTGGTGTTTAAGTTCGGTGACCTTAAGAATTGATCAATTTTAGCAGATTCGAATTTGTTTCTGCCCTGGCTTGAACAGCGTCAAGTCTGTTGATCGTCTATTCTGTTTAGGAGCCATTTTCCTCCCTTTTTTTTTTCCTTTTCCGCCTTTTCGTGTACTTTTTATTTATTTATTTATTTTTCTTCTCTATTTTCAGTACACTGGTAGTTAACAGTTAATTTAAAAATGGGGGAAAAAAAAAAAAAAAACTGCTATTAACCCAGGTCTTCAAATTCTGGCTCCAATCTTCAGAGGATCTCAGACCAATGTAGACAAAAGTTCCAAACATAATGTCCAGGCAGAAGGGTCCAGAAGGTCCAAACAGAATAGTCCATCCAACCAGAGAAAGACAGCCAGGCAGACCAACAACAGGGAGTAGAGACACCGACCACCGAACAGGAGGCGAGAGCAGGAGGCAAGAAGGGGGCACAACCACTAGCAGCCACAGACACGGAAAGCCCGTCGCCACAGCAGATGGATCCGGAGGGGGCGCCCAATGCACAGCGCTCTCACCCCTCCAAGAGAAGCAGACCAACCTCAAACGGTGTCCTCACTGCAACTTCAGCATCCAGGAGCCACACATATAAGTGAGGATCGGGGGAAGCTTCAAATCTGGGGGGGGGAGCACCCAACACACAGCGCTCTCACCCCTTCCAGGAGCAATTGAAGCCAGCCAGAGTCCACGGTACAACTCAGAGTCCGGGAGACATTCTAAGCTAGATAGGGGTCAGTAACTGCTTATTCAGGACCGCAAAGCAAACAAACACTAAGGACATATTCCGGATGGCATTAGGCATTAGGGGAGGAGGGAGAGCGCAACACTTCATCGCGTCCTCACCTGAGCAACTCCTCCCTTTTCTATTGTTTTCTATTTCTATACTTTAATAGTTTGGACATTTCCAGATGGAACAATACCAGTTATCTTACAGTTTATAATTTTTATATTATCTGTACAATTGGGAAAGGGATGTGATTTGAATTTTGAATATTTTTTTTTCTGGTATTTTTTATTTTTAAAAACTTTTTTTGCTATAATTTTCAGGTCCCTTAGGTGACGAATATTGTGATCTTCTGATAACGTGCACCTTAGACTGCAATAGACTACTATTACAGTCTGTTACTTTAAGAGGCTTTTCAGGCAGTTTGCTATGGCAGGGCTTGGTGCCCTCACAAAGTAGTAATGGATACTAATTAGAGATGAGCAAATTTCTTAAAAATTTGATTCAGTCGGTTCGCCGAATTTTCCGAAAAGATTAGATCCGAATGTATTTGTGGCGAATTGCGTTAAAAAAACTACTATTTCCTGACTGCAGAGAGCCTGTATAGTGGTGTAGAACAATGTTCCTTGCAGTAACACGCACAGGAAGTCTGCTGTGGTAGTGAAACAATACTGTGAGTCAGTATGACACACAGATGACAGGCGTCGCTCTTAGAATTACTGCGTAATTCACTTAATTGGGCAGTTACGGGGCCAAAACTGACCAACTAACTCAAGTGTCAACTCAGCCTTACAGGATGTTAGCGTTAAGAAGAAGCGCACTCCTTTTACACCGTTGTCAGCTGATTCCACATAGATGTCTACAGAACCTGTTCTATGAAAAGCTTATACAAGTGGAGCCCCCCTGAAAGAGTGGAGAGGGTGTCAGCAGTAAGTTTGTGTTGACGTCACTGATTCTTTTGCCCTTAATCTGATCCATCAGAACAATAACCCCTCAAAAAACTGATCCTGTCTGCTGAGCATCCGCCTTCACTGTGTCAGCATTTGGTTAGTAATCCATCAGTACTGATAAAGCCAAAACAAAACAGGAGTGGATCCAAAACAGAAATGACAGGTGAATGGAATATTTGCATAAGTTCTGTGTTTTGTACCCACTCCTGCTTTTGGTTACCAAATCATAAGCCAATTCTGATAGGACCATGTAATACACGCCTTACAGCTCCTAGATAGACAGGATCCATTGTGCATCTCATTTTTCTTTCCTTCTGACAGATCAGAAGGGTCAAATAAATGATGATGTCAACCAGGCCAAAAAGGCAAAATAGTGTCCCAGTCATAAAATGGGGAGGGTGGGAATAGCATGAGAAGTCCACAGAGTGGAGCAATAACATAGTGGTAAAGTGGCAGCAGCATGAGGAGACCACAGAGTGGCCCAGTGACATAGTGGTGAGATGGCAGCAGCATGAGGAGACCACAAAGTAGTGATGTGGCAGCAGCATGAGGAGACCACAGAGTGGCCCAGTGACAGAGTAAGGAGATGGCAGCAGCAAGAGGAGACCACAGAGTAGTGATGTGGCAGCAGCATGAGGAGACCATAGAGTGGCCCAGTGACACAGTGTTGAGGTGGCAGCAGCATGAGGAGACCACAGAGTGACCCATTGACATAGTGTTGAGGTGGCAGCAGCATGAGGAGACCACAGAGCAGTGATGTGGCAGCAGCATGAGGGTATCACAGAGTAATGAAGTGGCAGCAGCATGAGGAGACCACAGAGTGGCCCAGTGACATAGTGTTGAGGTGGCAGCAGCATAAGGAGACCACAGAGTAGTGATGTGCAGCAGCATGAGGAGACCACAGAGTGGCCCATTGACATAGTGTGGAGGTGGCAGCAGCATGAGGAGACCACAGAGTGGTAAGGTGGCAGCAGCATAAGGAGACCATAGAGTGGCCCAGAGACATAGTGTTGATGTAGCAGCAGCATAAGGAGACCACATAGTGACCCAGTGACATAGTGTTGAGGTGGCAGCAGCCTGAGGAGACCACAGAGTGGTGAAGTGGCAGCAGTATGAGGAGACCACAGAGTGGCCCAATGACATAGTGTTGATGTAGCAGCAGCAAAAGGAGACCACAGAGTGACCCAGTGACATATTGGAAAGGTGGCAGCAGCATAAGGAGACCACAGAGTAGTGATGTGGCAGCAGCATGAGGAGACCACAGAGTAGCCCATTGACATAGTGTGGAGGTGGCAGCAGCATGAGGAGACCACAAAGTAGTGATGTGGCAGCATGAGGAGACCATTGAGTGGCCCAGTGACACAGTGTTGAGGTGGCAGCAGTATGAGGAGACCACAGAGTAGTGATGTGGCAGCAATGTGAGGAGACCACAGAGTGGCCCATTGACATAGTGTTGAGGTGGCAGCAGCATGAGGAGACCACAGAGTGGTAAGGTGGCAACAGCATGAGGAGACCATAGAGTGGCCCAGAGACATAGTGTTGATGTAGCAGCAGCATGAGGAGACCACAGAGTGACCCAGTGAGATAGTGTTAAGGTGGCAGCAGCATGAAGAGATCACAGAGCAGTGATGTGGCAGCAGCATGAGGAGACCACAAAGTGGTGAAGTGGCAGCAGCATGAGGAGATCACAGAGTTTCCCAGTGACATAGTGTTGAGGTGGCAGCAGCATGAGGAGAGCACCGAGTACTGATGTGGCAGCAGCATGAGGAGACCACAGAGTGGCCCAGTGACAGAGTAAGGAGATGGCAGCAGCAAGAGGAGACCACAAAGTAGTGATGTGGCAGCATGAGGAGACCATTGAGTGGCCCAGTGACACAGTGTTGAGGTGGCAGCAATATGAGGAGACCACAGAGTAGTGATGTGGCAGCAACGTGACGAGACCACAGAGTGGCCCAGTGACAGAGTAAGGAGATGGCAGCAGCAAGAGGAGACCACAGAGTAGTGATGTGGCAGCAGCATGATTAGACCATAGAGTGGTCCAGTGACACAGTGTTGAGGTGGCAGCAGCATGAGGAGACCACAGAGTAGTGATGTGGCATAAGCATGAGGAGACCACAGAGTGGCCCAATGACATAGTGTTGAGGTGGCAGCAGCATGAGGAGACCACAGAGCAGTGATGTGGCAGCAGCATGAGGATATCACAGAGTAATGAAGTGGCAGCAGCATGAGGAGACCACAGAGTGGCCCAGTGACATAGTGTTGAGGTGGCAGCAGCATAAGGAGACCACAGAGTAGTGATGTGCAGCAGCATGAGGAGACCACAGAGTGGCCCATTGATATAGTGTGGAGGTGGCAGCAGCATGAGGAGACCACAGAGTGGTAAGGTGGCAGCAGCATGAGGAGACCATAGAGTGGCCCAGAGACATAGTGTTGATGTAGCAGCAGCATGAGGAGACCACAGAGTGACCCAGTGACATAGTGTTGAGGTGGCAGCAGCATGAGGAGACCACAGAGTAGTGATGTTGCAGCAGCATGAGGAGACCACAGAGTGGCTTATTGACATAGTGTGGAGGTGACAGCAGCATGATGAGACCTCAGAGTGGTGAGGTGGAAGCAGCACGAAGAGACCATAGAGTGGCCCAGAGACATAGTGTTGATGTAGCAGCAGCAAAAGGAGACCACAGAGTGACCCAGTGACATATTGGAAAGGTGGCAGCAGCATGAGGAGACCACAGAGTGGCCCAGTGACATAGTGTGGAGGTGGCAGCAGCATAAGGAGACCACAGAGTAGTGATGTGGCAGCAGCATGAGGAGACCACAGAGTGGCCCATTGACATAGTGTGGAAGTGGCAGCAGCATGAGGAGACCACAAAGTAGTGATGTGGCAGCATGACGAGACCATTGAGTGGCCCAGTGACACAGTGTTGAGGTGGCAGCAGTATGAGGAGACCACAGAGTAGTGATGTGGCAGCAACGTGAGGAGACCACAGAGTGGCCCATTGACATAGTGTTGAGGTAGCAGCATGAGGAGACCACAGAGTGACCCAGTGAGATAGTGTTAAGGTGGCAGCAGCATGAAGAGATCACAGAGCAGTGATGTGGCAGCAGCATGAGGAGACCACAGAGTTGTGAAGTGGCAGCAGCATGAGGGGATCACAGAGTTTCCCAGTGACATAGTGTTGAGGTGGCAGCAGCATGAGGAGAGCACCGAGTACTGATGTGGCAGCAGCATGAAGAGACCACAGAGTGGCCCATTGACATAGTGTGGAGGTGGCAGCAGCATGAGGAGACCACAGAGTGGTAAGGTGGCAGCAGCACGAGGAGACAATAGAGTGGCCCAGAGACTTAGTGTTGATGTAGCAGCAGCATGAGGAGACCACAGAGTGGCCCATTGACATAGTGTTGAGGTGGCAGCAGCATGAGGAGATCACAGAGTAGTGATGTGGCAGCAGCATGAGGAGACCACAGAGTGGCCCAATGACATAGTGTTGAGGTGGCAGCAGCATGAGGAGACCACAGAACAGTGATGTGGCAGAAGCATGAGGATACCACAGAGTGGTGAAGTGGCAGCAGCATGAGGAGACCACAGAGTGGCCCAGTGACATAGTGTTGAGGTGGCAGCACCATGAGGAGACCACAGAGTAGTGATGTGGCAGCAGCATGAGGAGACCACAGAGTTGTGAAGTGGCAGCAGCATGAGGGGATCACAGAGTTTCCCAGTGACATAGTGTTGAGGTGGCAGCAGCATGAGGAGAGCACCGAGTACTGATGTGGCAGCAGCATGAAGAGACCACAGAGTGGCCCATTGACATAGTGTGGAGGTGGCAGCAGCATGAGGAGACCACAGAGTGGTAAGGTGGCAGCAGCACGAGGAGACAATAGAGTGGCCCATAGACATAGTGTTGATGTAGCAGCAGCATGAGGAGACCACAGAGTGGCCCATTGACATAGTGTTGAGGTGGCAGCAGCATGAGGAGATCACAGAGTAGTGATGTGGCAGCAGCATGAGGAGACCACAGAGTGGCCCAATGACATAGTGTTGAGGTGGCAGCAGCATGAGGAGACCACAGAACAGTGATGTGGCAGCAGCATGAGGATACCACAGAGTGGTGAAGTGGCAGCAGCATGAGGAGACCACAGAGTGGCCCAGTGACATAGTGTTGAGGTGGCAGCACCATGAGGAGACCACAGAGTAGTGATGTGGCAGCAGCATGAGGATAACAGAGTGACCCATTGACATAGTGTGGAGGTGGCTTCATATCTTATATGAAGGATGGCCTTATGCCTATCCCATGCATGTTTTTTTTTATATATATATAATTTTATTTTATTTTCATTTTCAGCATATAAAAATACAGGAAAGAAAAAGAAGTAGACAATAAAGATTCGACAATATGCACAAGCATATGAAACATAATTTTCATTCATAACATCGGAATTCTATCCTTATCTTGTTTCCTTCTTCATAACAACAAGTATATAAAGATGGTAAGGTTTAATCTTGCATGCTCAGCAAATTTGCTATAATGTACATCAGTAACTTTAGTAAATTACAGCTTAAATCTACACCAGGTCATAGCTGGTATAAATTTGAATATTTGCTGCATGGACAGCTTGTGTCCGATTTGACAAATCTTACTCGAAGCACACGTTTTATTATGACTGGCACAGCCTTAATAAATTCCTAACAAAGTTCTCACACTATGTAGTATGCACTGTAGTCCAATGGCTGGGGAAAAAGCAACCGTGGGAGAGAGGCTGAGAGAGAGTACAAACTCAAATTACATTCTTCTTTAACCCAGAGTTACACAACTTCTGATTATTCTAATAATCAAATAGGACAGAATGGCTATGAACCATCACAGAACTGTATTACTTAAAGGGGTTGTCCGGGATTGGGAACATTTGTCTATTAGTAATCTAATAACATAAACATTACAAACATGCATGTGGTACCTTTAGAACATATTGCTGAAGCCCTGTTTTCCTCCTTTCAATTCATGCCTGGAAGTGAGTCTTTTCTTATCTTCAGTGACGTACCGGGTCCCTAGCAGGCGAGCATAGCTTCCTCTTCCTCTGCCAGGGAGCCCGGTGACGTCACTGGCAGTCTAGATAATAATGCAGAGGTTGGAGGGGCGGTAACTTGTCCGGCCGGCATCGTGCTAAGCCCCGCCCCCAGTCGGTGACGTCACCGGTCCTTCAGCATTACAATGAATGGAGGAGGATTACTATGAAAACTCCTCCCATCAGAATTACTAGCTAATGGGGCAGAAGGCTTTAGAAAGGAGGAATTCCTTTCACCACAGGATGACATGGCCATGCTAATTGCATATATTGCATTTAGACAATGGCATGTTGATTGTGTAAAAAAAAAAAAAAAAAAAGATAAAACAATGGCTCAGTTGAAAGAAAAGTTAATAGTGTAATCAGTCTGCTTTTTTTTTTTTGTTGATTTGAAATAAACGGATAATCCTATTTATGTAATGAGGCTGCTTTTGTCTAGTTTAAAATCATTTTTTTAGCCCTGTACTTGTGTTTTGGAATGAATCTTTTTAGCACATTCTCCTTTTGGAGTCTCAGTGTGTGCATTTCACTTTCCTGTGGTTAGGGTACTTTCACATTTGCAGCAGGACGGATCCGACAGGCTGTTCACCATGTCGGATCCGTCCTTCTGCTATTTCACCGTACCACCGGACCGCCGCTCCGTCCCCATTGACTATAATGGGGACGGGGGCGGAGCTCCGGCACAGCACGGCAGTGCACGGCGAAAGGCCACCGGACTAAAAGTCCTGCATGTCCGACTTTTTAGTCCGGCGGCCTCTCACCGCGAACTGCCGTACTGTGTCGGAGCTCCGCCCCCGTCCCCATTATAGTCAATAGGGAAGGAGCGGCGGCACGGCGAAATAGCGGAAGGACGGATCCGACAGGGTGAACAGCCTGTCAGATCCGTCCTGCCGAAAGTGTGAAAGTAGCCTTATACATCGGTTTTAACTGATTGCCAGGTCAGTATATAAGGTTTACCTTGAAAAAAAAAATAAATAAATAAATAAATATATATATATATATATATAGATGGGAGCGTGCCCCTTACAGTGTGACTGTGTCTGGTATGTTTATGGATGCATGTGGGAGCGTGCCCCTTACAGTGTGACTGTGTCCAGTATGTTTATGGATGCATGTGGGAGCGTGCCCCTTACAGTGTGACTGTGTCCGGTATGTTTATGGATGCATGTGGAAGCGTGCCCCTTACAGTGTGACGGTGTCCGGTATGTTTAGGGATGCATGTGGGGGCGTGCCCCTTACAGTGTGACGGTGTCTGATTGTCTCTAAGCTCTGCAAACACTGAGCACATGACAGAGATAGAGCAAGGAGAAGTTTATGGGCGTACATATGGGGGAGGAATATAAGCCAGGAGGATGAATATGTATGAGGGGGCGGATCGAAGGAGGAGTGGAGGCTGTGCAGGATGCATGAATATGTATGAGGGGGCGGGTGCAGGGACATGATGTTAGACAGGAGAAATCAGCAGATGCCGCCCTGCACTGGGACCCACAATGCAGTGCGGCAGGAAGTGAAGGAACAGATAAACAGATATGTAAACAATGTGTTCAGGGCTGTAGGAGCCATGCTCCAGTGTAAAAGATACCTCAAACCACCTTGGGAACATAGACTTGGCTACTAAAGGTGAGTAAGATGTTTTAAAAAAAATAAGTTTGATCCCGGACAACCCCTTTAAAGAGGCTGTGCAGTGAGGGAGGAGAGCGGAGGAGCTTCCTGCCTGTAGCCTGCTGTTGTCTATTGTATAATGTATAATGTGAAGCAGGCAGTGCAGCCAGGACAGGCCTCCCCTCTCCGTATGATGTGTAGAAACAGGCCTCAACAATAGAATTTCAGCTGTACAGTGTTTGTTGGGAGTGGCCTATTATATGTAGGAGGAGCTTTTAATAATGGGAGGGGCTAAAATGGGCCACTTGACTGGATTTGCCCCCAGACCAGCCCTCCCCTGGGCGGTGTAGTGTAATTACAAGTACTCGCTCCATTCACTTGAATAGAGCGAGTACTTGTCATTACAATGCACTTCCGAGACTAAGTTATAAAAAATATATCCCAAAACATAGAATGTGTCGGCAGATGAGAACCATTTGGCCCATCTAGTCTGCCCAATATACTGAATCCTATGAATAGCCCCTGGCCCTATCTTATATGAAGGATAGCCTTATGCCTATCCCATGCATGCTTAAACTCCTTCACTGTATTTGCAGCTACGACTTCTGCAGGAAGGCTATTCCATGCATCCACTACTCTCTCAGTAAAGTAATACTTCCGGATATTACTTTTAACCTTTGCCGCTCTAATTTAAAACTATGTCCTCTTGTAGCTGTTTTTCTTTTAAATATTCTCCTCTTTTACCTTGTTGATTCCCTTTCTGTATTTAAAAGTTATATCCCCTCTGTCTCGTCTTTCTTCCAAGCTATACATGTTAAGGTCCTTTAACCCTTCCCAATAAGTTTTATCCTGCAATCCCTGTACTAGTTTAGTAGCTCTTCTCTGAAATATCTCCAAAGTATCAATATCCTTCTGGAGATATGGTCTCCAGTACTGAGCACAATACTCCAAATGAGGTCTCACTAGTGCTCTGTAGAGCGGCATGAGCACCTCCCTCTTTCTACTAGTAATGCCTCTCCCTATACACCCAAGCATTCTGCTAGCATTCCCTGCTGCTCTATGACATTGTCTGCCTACCTTTAAGTCTTTTGAAATAATGACCCCTAAATCCCTTTCCTCAGATACTGAGATTAGGACTGTATCACTGATTTTATATTCTGCTCTTGGGTTTTTACGTCCCAGGTGCATTATCTTCCACTTATCAACATTAAATTTTAGTTGCCAGATTTTTGACCATTGCTCTAGTTTTCCTAAATCCTTTTCCATTTGGTGTATCCCTCCAGGAACATCAACCCTGTTACAAATCTTTGTGTCATCAGCAAAAAGACACACCTTACCATCGAGGCCTTCTGCAATTTCACTGATAAAGATATTAAACAATATGAGTCCCAGAACAGATCCCTGAGGTACCCCACTGGTAACAAGACCATGGTCTGAATATACTCCATTGACTTCAACCCTCTGTTGTCTGTCCCTCAGCCACTGCCTAAACATTCAACAATATGGGAGTCCAAGCACAAAGACTGCAATTTATTGATAAGCCTTCTATGTGGGACAGTATCAAAAGCCTTACTAAAGCCTAGATATGCCTTCTACTGCACCTCTGGCATCTATTATTTTAGTCACCTAATAAAAAGAAATCA
Organism: Bufo bufo; assembly: GCF_905171765.1. Lineage (NCBI taxonomy): Eukaryota > Metazoa > Chordata > Amphibia > Anura > Bufonidae > Bufo > Bufo bufo. The sequence continues at coordinate 130,742,358 of NC_053397.1, read as the reverse complement.
ATAAGTTTAGTTTGACATGATCACCCTGAAGTAAACCCATGCTGTTTTTCATCTTTCAATCCATGGAATTTTAGATGTTCCACAATCCTCTCCTTAAGTATGGTTTCCATTAATATCCCCACTATTGATGTCAGGCTTACTGGCCTATAGTTGCCCCATTCCTCCCTACTACCTTTCTTGTGAATGGGCTTAACATTTGATAATTTCCAATCTTTTGGAACGACTCCTGTTTAGAGTTGAGCGGACAACTGGAGGTTCGGCTTCGACGAATTTGGACAAATTCACAAAAAAGTTCGCATTCGGGACCCGAACTTGACTCCGAACCCCATTGAAGTCAATGGGGACCCGAACTTTGGAGCACTAAAATGGCTTTTAAAAAGTCATGGAAAGGGCTAGAGGGCTGCAAACGGCAGCAAAATGTGGTTACGAGCATGGCAAATGGCTGCAAACAAATGTGGATATGGAAATTACTTAAAATAACATAAAATGCGAGTTGAGCAAACCCGAACTGTAAAGTTCGGGTTCATACCGAACTTTAGGTTTTTCGGCACCTGGACCCTAACCCGAACATATACGTAAAAGTACGGCTTCGGGTTCGGTGTTCGGCGATTTTTACGGTGCTTTTTGAAAGGCTGCAAAGCAGCCAATCAACAAGCGTCATACTACTTGCCCCAAAAGGCCATCACAGCCATGCCTACTATTGGCATGGCTATGATTGGCCAACTACAGCATGTGACCCAGCCTCTATTTAAACTGGAGTCACGTAGCGCCGCCCGTCTATCTGCTCGGATTAGTGTAGGGATAGGCTGCAGCTGCTGTGAGGGAGAGATCAGGGAGAAATCTTATGAAGAACTGCTTCTTTACTCAGCGATCTACAGCAAATGTGTTTTGTGGGTGCAGTGCACAATTGTTTTAAGCCTGCCCTGAGCCAACTACTGCTGAAAACGAACTTTTTTTCCTTCAGTTAGTCAATATCAATACATCATCGGCAGCCATTTTATGCAATGATAGTGCACCAGCACAGGATATCTGCATGTCTGCAAGTCCAGAAATACTGCTTTGAGACACTGGGGTAAAAAAAACACCTTTTTTTCATATAGTGCACGTCTAGGATTATCACTGCATAAGTGGCTGTGAAATTTAGGCCAGAAATACGGCTTTCTCATACTGGGGCATACTGGGGCGAAAAAAAACATCTGTTTCATATAGTGCACATCTAGGATTATAGGTGCATAAGTGAGTGTCACATTTAAGCCAGAAATACAGCTTTTTGCTTACTGGGTTTAAAAAACCCTCTTATATACTGCCCATCTGGGATTAGACGTGCATAAGTGACTGTGAAATTTAGGCCACAAATGCGGCTTTTTGCTTACTGGGGTGAAAAAAAAACCATCTGTTTCATATAGTGCACATCTAGGATTATAGGTGCATAAGTGAGTGTCACATTTAGGCCAGAAATACAGCGTTTTGCTTACTAGGTTTAAAAAACCCTCTGATATACTGCACATCTGGGATTAGACGTGCATAAGTGACTGTGAAATTTAGGCCACAAATACGGCTTTTTGCTTACTGGGGTGAAAAAACCCCATCTGTTTCATATATTGCACCTCTAGGATTATAGGTGCATAAGTGAGTGTCACATTTAGGCCAGAAATACAGCTTTGGCATACTGGGGCATACTGGGTGAAACAAACCCCTCTGTTTCATATACTGAACATCTGGGATTAGACGTGCATAAGTGACTGTGAAATTTAGGCCACAAATGCGGCTTTTTGCTTCCTGGGGCATACTGGGGTAAAAAAAAACGCATCTGTTTCATATAGTGCACATCTAGGATTATAGGTGCATAAGTGAGTGTCACATTTAGGCCAGAAATACAGCTTTTTCTTACTGGGGTTAAAAAACCCTCTGATATACTGCACATCTGGGATTGGACGTGCATAAGTGACTGTGAAATTTAGGCCACAAATACGGCTTTTTGCTTACTGGGGTGAAAAAACCCTCTGATGTACTGCATATCTGGGATTAGACGTGCATAAGTGACTGTGAAATTTAGGCCACAAATACAGCTTTTTGCTTACTGGGGTGAAAAAAAAACCCCATCTGTTTCATATAGTGCACATCTAGGATTATAGGTGCATAAGTGAGTGTCACATTTAGGCCAGAAATACAGCTTTGGCATACTGGGGCATACTGGGTGAAACAAACCCCTCTGTTTCATATACTGCACATCTGGGATTAGACGTGCATAAGTAACTGTGAAATTTAGGCCACAAATACGGCTTTTTGCTTACTAGGGTGAAAAAAAACCCCATCTGTTTCATATAGTGCACATCTAGGATTATAGGTGCATAAGTGTCACCGCCAGCTCTCTGTGAAGCTCTGGCATATGTTCTTCTGTACCTCTTGCATGATGTTCTTTGTTTTGGTTTCACTTTGTTATCCCTTTTCCTTCTCCCAGCTGTCATCTATTTACACTGATTGCCTCCCTTTATATCCCCTCCCATACTGCCTCACGTTGCGGTTTATACTACTTCCTGGATTGTGCTCACTGCTAGATGCTGCAACTGCTGGTTCCTCAGATAAGTCTTTACCTTTATTTGTGTTTCCGTGCTGGCTTGATTCTAGGTGACCCTGACTCCCTCCGTATTAAGTGCAGGTAGCCGGTGGTCGTGTCCCCTCACTATAATAGGGTTTTCAGGTGTCACACAGTCTAGGTACGAGGGCATGCAATTTTCTATCATAAAGATCTTTGCATGGGCAGAGCAGTCAGGGAGAGCTCTAGGGGTTTTATAGGGCTCACCCATATGTTCCTTAGTTTGGGATCAAGTCACTTGGATGTTTATTTATAACTTCCAGTTTTCTGCAACACCAGTCTGTGACAATAAGTGAGTGTCACATTTAGGCCAGAAATACAGCTTTTTGCTTACTGGGGTTAAAAAACCCTCTGATATACTGCACATCTGGGATTAGACATGCATAAGTGACTGTGAAATTTAGGCCACAAATACGGCTTTTTGCTTACTGGGGTGAAAAAAACCCATCTGTTTCATATAGTGCACATCTAGGATTATAGGTGCATAAGTGAGTGTCACATTTAGGCCAGAAATACAGCTTTGGCATACTGGGGCATACTGGGTGAAACAAACCCCTCTGTTTCATATACTGCACATCTGGGATTAGAGGTGCATAAGTGACTGTGAAATTTAGGCCACAAATACGGCTTTTTGCTTACTGGGGGGAAAAAAAACCCATCTGTTTCATATAGTGCACATCTAGGATTATAGGTGCATAAGTGAGTGTCACATTTAGGCCAGAAATACAGCTTTTTGCTTACTGGGGTTAAAAAACCCTCTGATATACTGCACATCTGGGATTAGACGTGCATAAGTGACTGTGAAATTTAGGCCACAAATACGGCTTTTTGCGTACTGGGGCATACTGGGGTGAAAAAAAAACATCTGTTTCATATAGTGCACATCTAGGATTATAGGTGCATAAGTGATTGTCACATTTAGGCCAGAAATACAGCTTTGGCATACTGGGGCATACTGGGTGAAACAAACTACTCTGTTTCCTATACTGCACATCTGGGATTAGACTTGCATAAGTGACTGTGAAATTTAGTCCACAAATGCGGCTTTTTGCTTACTGGGGTGAAAAAAAAAAAACATCTGTTTCATATAGTGCACATCTAGGATTATAGGTGCATAAGTGAGTGTCACATTTAGGCCAGAAATACAGCTTTTTGCTTACTGGCGTTAAAAACCCCTCTGATATACTGCACATCTGGGATTAGACGTGCATAAGTGACTGTGAAATTTACGCCACAAATGAGGCTTTTTGCTTACTGGGGTGAAAAAAACCCCCATCTGTTTCATATAGTGCACATCTAGGATTATAGGTGCAAGGGTGAGTGTCACATTTAGGCCAGAAATACAGCTTTGGCATACTGGGGCATACTGGGTGAAACAAACCCCTCTGTTTCATATACAGTTGTGTTCCAAATTATTCAACCCCCAATGCTGTAAAGGATTTTAGGGAATTTAGTGTACATTTGTAATTGTGTTCTGAATAAAATCTTACAAGGACTTTTTAAAGAACCAAATGCAACTAAAATGCCATCAATTGTTTTTGTAATACAGTATTAAATGTTTTTTTTGTGATTTCTTCATTGACACAATTATTCAACCCCTTAAAGACTACCACTCTTAAGAACAGAGGTTCATTCAAGTGTTTTCGATCAGGTATTGAAAATACCTGTGGATGTCAAGGAGCAGCAATCAAGCATAATAAGCACCAATTAGGAAGATTTAAAAGGACTGTGATACTCAGCTCCTTCTAGACATTTACTGGTGTGTTTACAAACATGGTGAAGTCAAGAGAATGGTCCAGGAAGACAAGAGAAGAGGTGATTTCTCTTCACAGGAAGGGCAATGGCTATAAGAACATTGCAAAGATGTTAAACATACCAAGAGACACCATAGGAAGCATCATTCGCAAATCCAAGGCAAAGGGCACTGTTGAAACGCTACCTGGTTGTGGCAGAAAGAAGATGCTGACTTCGACTGCTGTGCGCTACCTGAAGCGCAAAGTGGAGAAAAGTCCCCGTGTGACTGCTGAGAAACTGAAAAAAGATTTGTCAGATGTGGGTACTGAAGTTTCAGCTCAGACAATAAGGCGCACACTGCGTAATGAAGGCCTCCATGCCAGAACTCCCAGGCTCACCCCCTTGCTGTCTCCAAAGAATAAGAAGAGTCGACTGCAGTATGTCAAAAGTCATGTGGACAAACCACAAAAGTTTTGGGATAGTGTTCTGTGGACTGATGAAACAAAATTAGAACTGTTTGGGCCCATGGATCAACGCTATGTTTGGAGGAGGAAGAACAAGGCCTATGAAGAAAAGAACACCTTGCCTACTGTGAAGCATGGTGGGGGGTCAATCATGCTTTGGGGCTGTTTTGCTTCTACAGGTACAGGGAAGCTTCAGCGTGTGCAAGGTACCATGAATTCTCTTCAGTACCAGGAGATATTGGATGAAAATGTGATGCAGTCCGTCACAAACCTGAGGCTTGGGAGACGTTGGACCTCACAACAGGACAATGATCCCAAGCATACCTCCAAGTCCACTAGAGCATGGTTGCAGATTAAACGCTGGAACATTTTTAAGTGGCCATCGCAGTCACCAGACTTAAATCCGATTGAGAACCTCTGGTGTCACTTAAAGAAAGCATTTGCAGCGCGCAAGCCTAAGAATGTGACTGAACTGGAGGCTTTTGCCCATGAAGAATGGGCGAAGATACCCGTAGATCGCTGCAAGACACTTGTGTCAAGCTATGCTTCACGTTTAAAAGCTGTTATAACTGGAAAAGGATGTTGTACTAAGTACTAAGATTGAATGTCACTTGGGGGTTGAAAAAAACTGATAATGATGTGAGCACAGAAAATACATTTGTGGTTATTTCATTATAAATGTTATGTTATATTTGTCTGACTTACAAGTGCCTCTTTGATTTAATTGTAAACAAGATGACTGAAATGATCAAAATCAATGTCAAACTGGCCAAAACACTCAATTTCAGTGGGGGTTGAATAATTTTGAAAACAACTGTACTGCACATCTGGGATTAGACGTGCATAAGTGATTTTGAAATTTAGGCCACAAAAACGGCTTTTGCTTACTGGGGTTAAAAAAAAAAGCTCTGATATACTGCACATCTGGGATTAGAGGTGCATAAGTTACTGTGAAATTTAGGCCACAAATACCCTACATCAGGGTTTTTATTGGCGGTTAATTATTTTTAACAGACTTAACCACTTTTTACTTTGCTTGGTGAACGCTAACTATGAGGCAAACATCTAATAAGGGACGCGGTCATGGCCGTGGTTGTGGTGTTGATGGAGCCTCTGGTGCAGGGAGAGGACGTGGCCGTTTTGCCACAGCTATACGTCCTACTGAATCTACTACCTCAGGTCCCAGTAGCCGCCAGAATCTACAGCGATATTTTGTCGGGCCTAATGCCGTTCTAAGGATGGTAAGGCCTGAGCAAGTACAGGCGCTAGTCAATTTGGTGGCCGACAGTGGATCCAGCACGTTCACATTATCTCCCACCCAGTCTTCTGCACATCCCTTGCCTGGCGCATGTGATGAATTTGGTGGTGCAGAAATTCATTCACAACTACCCCGACATGTCAGAGCTGCTGCATAAAGTGCGGGCCGTCTGTGCGCGCTTCCGGCGTTCTTATCGTGCTGCCGCTCGGCTGTCTGCTCTACAGCGTAACTTCTGCCTTCCCGCTCACCGCCTCATATGCGACGTGCCCACCAGGTGGAACTCCACCTTGCACATGCTGGCCAGACTGTGCGAGCAGCAGCAGGCCATAGTGGAGTTTCAGCTGCAGCACGCACGGGTGAGTCGCACTGCGGAACAGCACCACTTCACCACCAATGACTGGGCCTCCATGCGAGACATGTGTGCCCTGTTGCGCTGTTTCAAGTACTCCACCAACATGGCCAGTGGCGATGACGCCGTTATCAGCGGTATAATACCACTTCTATGTCTCATTGAGAAAACACTTACGGCGATGATGGAAGAGGATGTGGCCCAGGACGAGGAGGAAGAGGGGTCATCTCTAACACTTTCAGGCCAGACTTTTAGAAGTGGCTCAGAGGGAGGTTTTTTGCAATAGCAGAGGCCAGGTACAAATTTGGCCAGCCAAGGCCCACTACTGGAGGAGGAGGAGGATGGGGATGAAGCATTTTCACAGCGGGGTGGCACCCAACGCAGCTCGGGCCCATCACTGGTGCTTGGCTGGGGGGATATGGAGGACGCAGACGATACGCTTCCCACAGAGGACAGATTGTCCTTACCTCTGGGCAGCCTGGCACACATGAGCGACTACATGCTGCAGTGCCTGCGCAACGACAGCAGAGTTGCCCACATTTTAACGTGTGCTGACTACTGGGTGGCCACCCTGCTGGAGCCCCGTTACAAAGACAATGTGCCGTCCTTAATTCCCTCACTGGAGCGTGATCGGAACGCTGGTAGACGCGCTCCTGAGAGCATTCCCGACTGACGCCGGGGGACAAGTGGAAGCACAAGGCGAAGGCAGGGGAGGAGGAAGAGGTCTCCAACGCAGCTGTGTCAGCGCCAGCACCTCAGAAGGCAGGGTTAGCATGGCCGACATGTGGAAAAGCTTTGTCATCTCGCCACAACAACCGGCCCCAACTGCTAATTTGGAACGTCTTAGCAGGAGGCAGCATTTGAACAACATGGTGGAACAGTACCTGTGCACACGCCTACACGTACTGACTGATGGTTCTGCCCCATTCAACTTCTGGGTCTCCATATTGTCCACATGGCCAGAGCTTGCCCTGTATGCCTTGGAGGTGCTGGCCTGCCCTACAGCCAGTGTACTCTCTGAACGTGTATTTAGCACGGTAGGAGGCGTCATTACAGACAGACGCAGCCACCTGTCCACAGCCAACATGGACAAGCTCACGTTCATTAAAATGAACCAGGCCTGGAACCCACAAGACTTGTCTGTACCTTGTGCAGAATAGACAGTTCAAACAGCCTCAACCATCAATCCTTGTACTCAAGTGCACCTATTCCTTTTTTTTTTTTTTTTTTAATAACTCCCAATATTTTGGGGGATACCCCTATGTAAAAATGCAAAATAACACACATCTGTGTTGGCTACCTATTCCTCCTTCGCCGCCACTTCCACCTAGACCGCCACGTGAGCCTACACGGCCACATCCACCCATTCACCGCCTCCTCAACCTCTTCCTCCTACATCATTCCTAATTTTTATTTTTTTAAGGTCTTTTATGTTTTTTCTATTCATTTCCCTATCCACATTTGTTTGCAGAGCATTTGCCATGCTCTTAAGCACATTTTGCTGCCTTTTGCAGCCCACTAGCTCTTTCCAGGGCTATTTTAGAGCCATTTTAGTGGCCAAAAGTTTGGGTCCCCATTGACTTCAATGGGGTTCAGGTTCGGGGTCAAGTTCGGGTCAAGTTCGAGTCCCGAATCCGAACTTTTTTTTCAAGTTCGGCCGAACCCGAACATCCAGGTGTCCGCTCAACTCTACATAAAATACATAAAAATAAAAATTAATAATCTTGATCTTGGAGGACGAGGTCCATATGGAGTAGGAGGTTGAGGAGGCGGTGGATGTGGCGGTGTAGGTGGAAGCAACGGTGGAGGAGGGGTAGCCAATACTGGTTTTGGGTTTTAATTTTTTTCTTCTTTTTTTAAGGGTACACCCAAAAATATTGTGAAATATACCATGTGATAACCCCCTCCAGCCGAACTAAACAAACGTTCAGACAATACACTGGCTGCAGGGCCGGCCAGCACCTCCAAGCTGTAAAGGGCAAGTTTAGGCCATGTGCCCAATATGGAGACCCAGAAGTTGAAGGTGGCAGACCCATCAGTCAGTACGTGTAGGCATGTGCACACATACTGCTCCACCATGTTGCACGTCCCCGTGATGTCCATGATCCAATTGGATATTTGCTCTATCAACTTTCGATGTTCTTTTCTCCACCTACCATGTTGATCACGGGTGGCGGGGAATCAGGGTTCCATGCCGGAGAGGGAGCATGAGAAAGGGATACCACATCCAAGTGAGGTCAATGAATGAAATTAAATGTGATTGAGTGGAAATGTGGGACAAATTATTGAAGCCGAAGTTTCCAAGTAAAGGAGGCAATTACCCACTCCCGACTCGGGGAGGTAGTGAAGATAAATAACAATACAGGACTTTTAAGATGCCCTGTTATTGGAATGATTAATAAAAAATGATAGGGAATGTCACTGGGGTATTTTGGATTTGGAAACGTTAGACAGTAGAGGCTCTGCTGCTGCTTTGTTGACTCTAGATAACTTCTGCCTGATCGCACGTCACTGTGACGTCCATGATCCAATTGGATATCTTCTTCAGCTTTCGATTTTACAAATTTAAGTCCCTGTCACCTATGCAGAGCAGGGGTTTTTCATCTGCAAAAATGGGTTAATGTCACCCACCAATGGAACAGACAATTAAAAAAAAATTAGGGACCTGTAAACTATGTAGAGCAGGGGTTTATTCACTGCAAAACTGTGTTCATGTCACCCACCAATTCAACAGACGATTTTACAAAAAATAAGGTCCCAGTCACCTATGCAGAGCAAGGGTTTGTATACGGCAAAAATGGTAAAATGTCACCCAAGAATGTAACAGACGAATTAGTAAAATGTATTTCCTTGTCCACTAGGTAGATCAGGGGTATATCACAGCCAAAAATTGCTGAATTTCACCCGACAATGTAACAGACAAATTAGTGAAATTTATTAACCTGTCCACTAGATTTTTTTTTAAATTAGGGTACACCACAAAAGAGTGGTAAATATCAAAAATACAACAATGAGCAATTGCGCTGTATTATAACAATGCCTGGGTAAAGCCGGTATATATGTCTATTCTGCACAAAGTACGGACAACTCCTGTGGGATACATGCCTGGTTAATTTTAATGAACGTGAGCTTGTCCACATTGGCTGTGGACAGGCGGCTGCGCTTGTCTGTGATAACGCCCCCTGCCATGCTAAACACACGTTCAGACAATACACTGGCTTCAGGGCAGGGCAAGCTCAGGCCATGTGCCCAATTTGGAGACCCAGAAGTTGAAGTGGGCAGACCCATCATTCAGTACGTGTAGGCATGTGCACACATACTGCTCCACCATGTTGGTGAAATGCTGCCTCCTGCTAAGACGTTCCATATCAGCTGGTGGTGCTGGTTGTTGTGGCGTGCTGACAAAGCTTTTCCACATTTTGGCCATTCTAAGGCTACTTTCACACCTGCGTTCAGGTGTCCGCTCGTGAGCTCCGTTTGAAGGGGCTCACGAGCGGTCCTGAACGCAGCTGTCCGACCCTAATGCATTCTCAGTGGAGGCGGATCCACTGAGAATGCATCCGCCTGCCAGCGCTCAGCCTCTGCTCCGCTCAGGCATTGCGGAGGCGAGCGGATCCGTCCAGACTTATAATGGAAGTCAATGGGGACGGATCCGCTTGAAGATGACACTATATGGCTCAATCTTCAAGCGGATCCGTCCCCCATTGACTTTCAATGTAAAGTCTGAACGGATCCGCTCAGGCTACTTTCAGACTTAGAAAATTTTCTAAGTTATAATGCAGACGGATCCGTTCTGAACGGATGCAATCGTCTGCATTATAGGAGCGGATCCGTCTGATGAAACATCAGACGGATCCGCTCCGAACGCTAGTGTGAAAGTAGCCTAACCCTGCCTTCTGAGGTGCTGGTGGTGCCCCAGCTGCGTTGGCGACCTCTTCCTCCTCCTCTGCCTTCGCCTTGTGCTTCCACTGTGCCCCGGCTGTCAGGTAGGAATGCCACCAGCAGCGCGTCTACCAGCGTGCTCTTGTACTCGCACATCTTACGATCACACTCCAGTGGTGGAATTAAGGAGGGTACGTTGTCCTTGTAACGGGGATCCAGCAGTGATCCAGCAGCGTGGCCACCCTGTAATCAGCACAAGTTATAATGTGGGCAGCTCGGCGGTCGTTGCGGAGACACTGCAGCATGTAATCGCTCATGTGTGCCAGGCTGCCCAGAGGCAACGAAAAGCTGTCCTCTGTGGGAGGTGTATCGTCTGTGTCCTCTGTATTCCCCCCAGCCACGCACCAGTGATGGCCATGAGCTGGTCTGGATGCCACCGTGCTGTGAATAAGGTTCCTCCTCCTCCATCTCCTCCTCCTCATCCTCCACCTCGTCATCCTACTGAACTGTGCCCTTGCTGGACAATTGTGTACCTTGGGTTTGTGGGTGCAGGAACCCACCTTCAGAACCCCTTGTGAATGACTGGCCGGAAACCCTATGAAATGATCCCTCTTCCTCCTCCTCCTGCTGTGCCACATCCAATTCCATCACCGCCAGCAGAGTTTTTTCAAGGAGGCATAGAAGTGGGATAGTAATGCTAAGAACGGCGTTATCGGCACTGGCCATGTTGGTGGAGTACTCGAAACAGCGCAACAAGGAACACAGGTCTCGCATGGAGGCCCAGTCCTTGATGGTGAAGTGGTGATGTTCTGCAGAGTGATTCACCCGTGCGTGCTGCAGCTGAAACTCCACTATCCGCTGCTGCTGCTCACACAGTCTGGCCAGCATGTGCAAGGTGGCATTCACACAGTCTGGCCAGCACCTTGTGGGCACGTCGCATATGAGGCAGTGAGCGGGAAGGCCGAAGTTACGCTGCAGCGCTGACAGGCGAGCAGCAGCAGGGTGAGAATGCCGAAAGCGCGCACAGATGTCCCGAACTTTCTGCAGCAGCTCTGACATACCGGGGTAATTTTTAAGGAACCTCTGCACCACCAAATTCAGCACATGCGCCAGACAAGGGATGTGCGTCAAACCGGCTAGTCCCAGAGCTGCTACGAGATTTTGCCCATTATTGCACACCACCAGGCCGGGCTTGAGGCTCACTGGCACCTGTCCACAGCTCCTGCGCAGTGTGGGATTTGTCCCCCAAACAGATACGTTTTTAAAACTGCCTGCTATTGTTTACCCCTGGCTGTGCTGAAGTTGGTGGTGAAGGTGTTACGCTGACCGGCTGAGGAGGCGGTAGAGGATGAGGAAGCAGAGTAGAAGGAGGAAGCAACAGGAGGCAAAGAGAAACGCCCTGCAATCCTCGGTGGTGGAAGGACTTGCGCCAAACTGCTATCCGCCTCAGGCCCAGCCGCCACTGCATTTACCCAGTGTGCTGCTAGGGAGATATAACACCCCTGACCGTGCTTACTGGTCCACGTATCCATAGTTAGGTGGACCCTGCCACAGATGGCGTTGCGCAGTGCACACCTTATTTTGTCCCCCACTTGGTTGTGCAGGGAACGGATGGCTCGCCTGGAAAAGTAGTGGCGGCTGGGCACGATGTACTTTGGGACAGCCACTGCCATGAGGCTTTTAAAGCTCTCCATCTCAATCAGATAGAATGACTGCATTTTTAAAGGCCAGTAATTTTTAAATGCTGGCATTCAGGGCCAGGGATTGCAGGTGGGTAGGGGGGTACTTCCTCTTCCGCTCCAGTGTTTGGGAGATAGAGAGCTGAACGCTTCCATGGAACATTGTGGAGATACTTGGTGACCCAGGTGGGTGTGTTGCTGGCAGATCCTCTGTTTGCGCGGTGGCAGGTGCCACTGTCTCTCCACAGGTGGATGAAGAGGCCGAGACTGCAGTAGAAGAGGAAGCAGGAGGAGCCAGAGACCGTTCTTGGTTTTTGAGGTGTCTACTCCACTGCAGCTCGTGCTTTGCACTTAGGTGCCTGGTCATGCAGGTTGTGCTCAGGTTGATAATGTTTATGCCTCGCTATAGGCTCTGATTGCACAGTGTGCAAACCACTCGTGTCTTGTCGTCAGCACATTGTCTGAAAAACTGCCATGCCAGGGAACTCCTTGGAGCTGGCATTGCTGTGCCCTGGGAAACCCTGCTAGCAGAGTCATCAAAAAGCAGAAGAGACTGCTGCAAGACTTGGGGCTCAGACTGCTTGGCTGATTTGCAAGGAGGTGAGGTGAAAGACTAATGTACATCGGCTGATCTTTCTGCAGGAGACTGGGTGGGAGACAATTTTAAGGAAATGGAGGCACTGTCTGCAACCAACTATCGCCTGTACATGTTGTGGCCTCACCTTTCGTAGAGCCACATTCGGCCCTACCAAATAACGCTGAAGGTTCTGTCGCCTACTCGCACCTGAGGAAGGTGTTTCACTTGAGTGTGTAGCTGGCACAGATCGACCATGTCCTCTCCCTGCAACAGGAGCTCCACCAGCAGCACCACGACCCGACCGGGGCCATGTCCCTTATTTGACGCTCTCCTCATTCTCCGCAAATTTAGGATCTTGCATCTACACTAGTTTTTAAATGGTAGCGGGGCCCTGTGCAGTCACTGTTGCACCGGACCCCGCTGACTGTACTAATAGTATCTACTGTAACTGCAGGCAGGCAATATTTAACTATAGATCTGTTCAATCCAGCAGCCTGTACTTAGGATCATAGCAGGCAGGAGGCTGGGCGAGCAGGCACTGACAGCGTAACTTACTACGTCACGTGCCTGCGCCGCCTGCTTCATTCATAAAGTGTGCGGACCAGGCACGTGAAGTAGGAAGTTACGCTGCCAGTGCCTGCCCGCCCAGCCTACTGCCCAGCCTCCTGCCTCCAGCCTGCTATGATCGTAAGTACAGGCTGCTGAATCGAACATATATATAGTTAAACATTGCCTGTCTGCAGTTGCAGTAGATACGATTAGTACAGTAAGTGGGGCCCGGTGCAATAGAAAACAGTGACTGCACCGGGCCCCGCTGCCATTACAAAACTAGAGGCCGTCCCCCAGCCCCTCCTCGCTGTGCAGCATGCGGTCGGCGGTGTATCAGTGTAAAAACAGCAGCATTCGCCCCATAAGATGCACTGCCATTTTCCTCCCACTTTTGGGGGAAAAAAGTGCGTCTTATAGGGTGAAAAATAGGGTAGGCCCCAGATGTAGGGTATTGCCAAAAATGGGTGTTTTTTTATAACAGAATATTTTTGCAGTATTTCAAGCTTATATTTCAAACTGACAAATGCTGAAAAGGCCCCTGATGTAGGGTATTGACATGGGTGTTTTTTAAAACACAGAATATTATTGCAGTATTTCAAGATTGTATTTCAAACTGACAGATGCAGCAAAGGCCGCAAATTTAGTATTTTGCCCAAAATGGGTGTTTTTTTAATGACAGAATATTATTGCAGTATTTCAAGCTTGTATTTCACACTAATAAATGCTGCATAGGCCCCAGATGTAGGGTATTTCCAAAAATGGGTGTTTTTTAAAACGCAGAATATTATTGCAGTTTTTCAAGCTTGTATTTTACACTTACAGATGCAGCAAAGACCGCAAATTTAGTATTTTGCCCAAAATGTTTTTTTTTTAAATAACAGAATATAACAGCAGTATCTAACGCTTGTATTTCACACTGATAGATGCAGAAAACGCCACAAATGTAGTATATTGCCCAAAATGGGTGTTTGTTCAATAACAGAATATTATTGCAGTATTTCAAGCTTGTATTTCACACTGACAGATGCAGCAAAGGCCCCAGATGTAGGGTATTGCCAAAAATTGGTGTTTTTTTAAAACCCAGAATATTATTGCAGTATTTCAAGCTTGTATTTCACACTAAGAAATGCAGCATAGAACCCAGATGTAGGGCATTGCCAAAAATGGGTGCTTTTTTCAACCTGGAAAAATAATTTCTGTATTTCGAGCTTGTATTTCACACTGATAAAATGCTGCAAAGGCCCCAGATGTAGGGTATTGTCAAAAATTGGTGTTTTTTTAAAACCCAGAATATTATTGCAGTATTTCAAGCTTGTATTTCACACTAAGAAATGCAGCATAGAACCCAGATGTAGGGCATTGCCAAAAATGGGTGCTTTTTTTCAACCTGGAAAAATAATTTCAGTATTTCGAGCTTGTATTTCACACTCATAAAATGCAGCATAGGCCTCAGATGTAGGGTATTGCCAAAAATGATTGTTTTTTTTTATAACAGAATATTATTGCAGTATTTCAAGCTTGTATTTCACACTGAATAAAGCTGAAAAGGCCCCTGATATAGGATATTGCCAAAAATTTGTGTTTTTTTTAAAACCCAGAATATTATTGCAGTATTTCAAGCTTGTATTTCACACTAACAAATGCTGCATAGGCCCCAGATGTAGAGTATTGCAAAAAATGGGTGTTTTTTAAAACCCAGAATATTATTGCAGTATTTCAAGCTTGTATTTCACACTGACAGATGCAGTAAAGCCGCAAATGTAGTATTTTCCCTAAAATGGTATTTTTTTTAAATAACAGAAAATAACAGCAGTATTGTCACGGCTGAGGATGGGGAAAACCCTCAGCCGTGCGATGCCACGAGATGTTAGTCGCTGCTCGGCCAGGACAACAGGATAAGGGAGCAGGTCACCTCCTAACGCATCCCTAATCTCACCCTGACTCCTAGCTGCATGAGCCGACCTTGAAGGTAGGAGGGCTCATGCTCAGGAACCTCGGATCCCTACTCACCCTCCGCCGATCCCTGAACTAGGAGCTGGGTAGACCACCTGTTCCTCCTGGATGCGGAGAAACAGGAGTCTAAACTGGCCGAGCTGCAAGGGGATATAAACATAAACAGACTATGGATATGGCAGGAGAGTGAAAGACTTCCACCCTTACCTGCCACAGACACACTGACTGGATCCCTGGACACAAGTGCTGAAGTCCACACACAGACATAAAAGGACACAGCACACATAAACACACAGGAAGCCAGAACCATAGCTACCACATAAACATAAACTTAACATCACATAACAACATTTATGACCACAAGGGTGGCCCTCACTGGCAGATGGTATAAAGTAGGAGGATGACTCCAGCAGACCATTGCTGAAGTACCCCTCTGACTACTGCTCTCAGCAGAGGCTATATAGGCCCAAGTAGCCACACCCACACAGACACACCCAGTGTTCACACACACAGAAGGGAGTTAACCCTTCCTAGACCAGGCAAGGGAAAACAGCCACATACAGGGGAAGTGTACAAACCCTTATCACACTGCAGCTGTTACCGCAGGCAACGACATGCGTGGCAACCGTGTCCTGGGAGTCAGCCAGAAGGCCGAGACACTGCCACCACATGCACAGAATACAACACGTTGCCTCGGGCAGCCACAACTGAAGGGAAACTATCAAAGTGCACACACCCAAACTTCGTGCACACCAAACATATAAAAAGGCACACCTACAAAGACAGGTTGCCAGGTGCAACCGCATGCAGATTGCAGCAAGCTGCCAAGCACAAACATGATGCCAGCGGCAACCACATGTGAGGCAACAATCAAGCCGCCCTCACCATGTGATTGACAAAAACCAAACCGCAGGCAACTGCATGCGGATCAGGAGTCACAACCATAACCATGGTCGTGACAAGTATCTAACGCTTATATTTCACACTGACAGATGCAGCAAATGCCGCAAATTTAGTATTTTGCCCAAAATGGGTGTTTTTTTTTATAATCAAATATTATTGCAGTATTTCAAGCTTGTATTTCACACTGACAAATGCTTAAAAGGCCCCTGATGTAGGGTATTGTCAAAAATGGGTGTTTGTTTTTTTTTTAAACCCAGAACATTATTGCAGTATTTCAAGCATGTATTTTACACTGACAAATGCTGAAAAGGCCCCTGATGTAGGGAATTGCCAAAAATGGGTGTTTGTTTTAAAACCCGGAATATTATTGCAGTATTTGAAGCTTGTATTTCACACTGACAGATGCAGTAAAGCCGCAAATGTAGTATTTTGCCTAAAATTGTATTTTTTTTAAATAACAGAAAATAACAGCAGTATCTAACACTTATATTTCACACTGACAGATGTAGCAAAGGCCGCAAATTTAGTATTTTGCCCAAAATGGGTGTTTTTTTTATAACCGAATATCATTGCAGTATTCAAGTTTGTATTTCACACTAACATATGCTGCAAAGGCCCCAGAGGTAGGGTATTGGCAAAAATGGGTGTTTTTTTAAAACACAGAATATTGTTTTTTTAAAATAAGAATATTATTGCAGTATTTCAAGGTTGTATTTCACACTGACAGATGCAGCAAATGCCGCAAATTTAGTATTTTGCCCAAAAAGTTTTTTTTTTTATAACAGAATATAACAGCAGTATCTAACGCTTGTATTTCACACTGACAGATGCAGCAAAGGCTTCAAATTTAGTATTTTGCCCAAAATGGGTGTTTTTTAAATAACAGAATATTATTGTAGTATTTTGAGCTTGTACAATCCTGATCAAAAGTTTAAGACCACTTGAAAAATGGCAAAAAATAATATTTAGCATGGCTGGATCTTAACAAGGTTCCAAGTAGAGCTTCAACATGCAACAAGAAGAAGAAATAATTGAATTGAGCATTCAATTTAATGAAAACAACGAATAAACTGAAACAGGGTGTTTTTCAGCTGATCAAAAGTTTAGGACCACACCTCCAAAAAATAAAAATAAACCCCCCAAAACAGAAATCCAACTTCCAAACCTGAACCCAGTAATGAGTAGCTCAGCCGTTATTGTTTATCACTTCAAAAATTTGTTTCGGCATGCTTGATGCAAGAGTTTCCATGAGGTGAGTGGGAACATTTCTACAAGTGGTGAAGACTGTCTACTGTCTGGAACTGTTGTCCATTTTTGTAAACTTCCCTTGCCATCCATCCCCAAAGGTTCTCAATTAGATTTAGATCAGGGGAACATGCAGGATGGGCCAAAAGAGTGATGTTATTCTCCTGGAAGAAGTCCCTTGTCCTGCGGGCATTGTGTATTGTAGCGTTGTCCTATTGAAAAACCAGTCGTTACCACACAGACGAGGACCCTCAGTCATGAGGAATGCTCTCTGCAAGATCTGGACATAGCCAGCGGCCGTTTGATGCCCCTGCACTTCCTGAAGCTCCATTGTTCCACTGAAGGAAAAAGCACCCCAGACCATTATGACGCCCCCTCCAATGTGGCGCGTAGAAAACATCTCAGGTGGGATCTGCTTGTCATGCCAGTAACGTTGGAAACCATCAGGACCATCAAGGTAAAAAAAAATCATCAGAGAATAAAACTTTCTTCCACCTTTGAATGTCCCATGTTTGGTGCTCTCTTGCAAAGTCCAAACGAGCAGTTCTGTGGCGTTCAAGGAGACGAGGTCTTTGAATACTTTTTTTGTTTTTGAAGCCCTTCAGTCTCAGATACCATGCCAATTTAATAGCCAGCAGTTCCCTGTCCCCAATGGAGTAATTTCTCTCTGCGGAAGAGAATGTTTTTGAAAAGAAGCCACAAGTTGAAGTTTTGCCCTGGGAAGACTTCTGGGTGAGGACAGCTCCGGCTCCCACCGAGGAGGCATCCACTTCAAGAGAGAAGGGCTTGGTGGAATCTGGTCTAGAGAGAACGGGTGCAGAGGCAAAGGCGGATTTCAGAGACTGGAAGGCTTCCTCGGCTTGGGAAGGCCAGGATTTAGGGTTAGCTCCTTTTCTAGTCAGAGTGGAATAGTGAGGGATGAATTGCCTGTAGTAATTTACAAAGCCCAGAAATCTTTGTATGGCTCGGAGGCCAGAGGGACGTGGCCAATCCAGAACCGCCGAGAGTTTGGCTGGGTCCATTTGAAGTCCTTGGGCTGAGATAATGTATCCCAGGAAAGGCAGGGAGGTCCGTTCAAAAATACATTTTTCAAGTTTAGCGTACAGGCGATTTCTCCTAAGACGAGTAAGAACTTGTTGCACATGGACCCGGTGTTGATCCAAATTGGAGGAAAAGATGAGGATATCATCCAGGTATACGACCACGCAGGTGTAAAGTAAGTCCCTGAAAATGTCATTGATGAATTCCTGGAAGACAGCAGGTGCGTTGCAGAGGCCGAAGGGCATCACCAAATACTCAAAATGGCCGTCCCTTGTGTTAAAGGCGGTCTTCTATTCGTCTCCCTCACGGATACGGATCAGATTATGGGCCCCTCGAAGGTCCAATTTAGTAAAGATCTTAGCCCCTCGGAGACGATCAAATAGCTCAGAGATTAGAGGCAGAGGGTAACGGTTCTTGATGGTAATTTTATTAAGACCTCTGTAGTCAATGCAGGGGCGGAGGGAGCCGTCTTTTTTTGTCACAAAGAAAAAACCGGCCCCAGCAGGAGAAGAAGATTTTCTTATGAATCCTCTCTGTAGGTTCTCACGTATATAGTCGGACATGGCAAGAGTCTCAGGAGGAGAGAGAGGATAAATTCTGCCCCGAGGTGGAGTAGAACCGGGTATCAGGTCGATCGGGCAATCATAGGATCGGTGAGGAGGAAGAACCTCAGCTTGTTTCTTGCAGAAGACATCCGTGAAGGAATGGTATGGCTTGGGCAGCCCAGAAGGCGGAGAAACTTGCGGGTTCTGTTTCACCAGAGCAGGCTTGAGACAGCGGTCCGAACAGGAGGAGCCCCAACGCAGGATCTCACCGGTGGACCAATTCAGGACAGGACTATGACGTTGAAGCCACGGCAGACCCAGGAGGAGTTCGGAGGAACAGAAGGGAAGGACAAAGAACTCTAAAGTCTCGGTATGAAATATTCCGATGTCCATCTGCAGAGGCTGGGTACGGAACTGCACGGTGTCAGAGAGTCTCTCACCGTTAACAGTAGAGATGAAAAACGGCTTTAGTAGAGGGATTACTGGAATACGGTACTTGTCAACCAAGGAGGCGTGAATGAAGTTGCCAGCTGAACCGGAATCCAAGAAGGCGGCTGCAGAGAAAGAGGACTTGGAAGAGATGATCAGCTGCACGGGTATGATGAGACGTGGAGAGGAAGAATCCACACCTAGCAACGCCTCTCCCACGCTTACTAGGTGCGAGCGTTTCCCGAACGCGGTGGACGGAGAGGACAATCTCTAAGGAAGTGCTCGGTACTGGCACAGTACAGACACAGGTTCTCGTTTCTGCGGCGGCTTTGTTCTTGCGGAGTCAAGCGTGACCGATCCACCTGCATGGCTTCCGCGGCGGAAAACCCAGTAGCGGGTTGAGGTGGATGCGGAAAAACGGGAGCCAGAGGAGGAAAGCGTCTAGGACGAGCTTTTTCCTTTTCAAGGAGGAGTTCCTCTTGTCTTTCGGCGAAACGTTTGTCTATCCTAGTGGCCAGCAAGATGAGGTCACTAAGAGTGGAAGGAAGCTCACGTGCAGCCAGAACATCCTTTACTTCACTGTTAAGTCCTTTCTTGAAGGTGGCGCAAAGGGCTTCATTGTTCCAGTTCAGCTCAGAGGCCAGGGTGCGGAACTGAATGGCATAGTCACCCACGGAAGAACCTCCTTGGGTCAAATTTAGCAAGGCAGTCTCTGCGGAGGTAACCCGGGCAGGCTCTTCAAAAACATTCCGAAACTCTAGGCAGAAGCTCTGGACGGAAGTGGTGGCAGGATCTGCGCGGTCCCATAGTGGTGTAGCCCAGGCCAGGGCCTTCCCGGACAGTAAACTGAGAATAAAGGCTACCTTGGCTCGCTCAGAAGGAAACTGGTCGGACAGGAGCTCGAGGTGGAGAGAGCACTGCGACAAGAACCCACGGCACTGCTTAGGATCTCCGTCATATTTGTCTGGTAGGGACAAACGGATTCTGGAACCGCTGGTAACTGCAGGCGGAGGTGATGCAGCAGGAGCAGACGGAGGAGCTGGCTGACGCAGAGAAGGCAGGAGCTGCTGCATCATAGCGGTCAACTGGGCCAGCTGTTGACCCTGCTGGGCCACAATGGTGGTGAGGTCCTCCAGGCTTGGCAGGGGAACATCACCGGGATCCATGGCCGGATCTTACTGTCACGTACCGGCAGGACAGGTAGTGGATCCTCTGGACCAGAGAGGCGATGGCGCGGGTTGTACTAGAGGACCGGTTCTAAGCAGTTACTGGTCTTCACCAGAGCCCGCCGCAAAGCGGGATGGATTTGCTGCGGCGGTAACTACCAGGTCGTGTCCCCTAGTAACAACTCTACCTCTCTGGCTGGTGATATGGCGTGGTACACAGGGAGAAGGCAAGAGCGAAGTCGGACGTAGCAGCGGTCAGGGCAGGCGGCAAAGGTTCAAAGGCGAGTGGACGGTAGCAACAGGTACGGCAACAGGTAAGGCAAACTAACATAGAAAGGAACGCTTTCTCTGAGGCACAAGGCACAAAGATCCGGCAGAAAGCTGTGGGAGGAGAAGGTATAAATGGGCAGTGCACAGGTGCAGCCTAATTAAGTCAGCACTGCCTCTCACAACCTTAACCCTTAATAACCCCTTTGGACCAGGCACCAATCACCGGTGCACTGGTCCTTTGAATCTAAGAGTCCCGGCGCGCGCGCCCCCTAGAGAGCGAGGACGCACACGCCGAGACGCTGGAGTGCTGCCTGGGGGCATACGCTGTGAGCGCTCCGAGGCCAGCAGGGGACCCGGAGCGCTCAGCGTAACAGCAGCAAAGGCCCCAGATGTAGGTTATTGCAAAAATTGGGTGTTTTTTAAAACCCAGATTATTGCAGTATTTCAAGCTTGTATTTCACACTAACGAATGCAGCATAGGACCCAGATGTAGGGCGTTGCTAAAAATGGGTGTTTTTTTCAACCCAGAAAAATAATTCCAGTATTTCAAGCTTGTATTTCACTAACAAATGCTGCAAAGGCAACAGATGTAGGATATTGCTAAAAATGGGTCTTTTTTAAACCCAAAATATTATTGCAGTATTTCAAGCTTGCATTTCACGTTAACAAATGCAGCATAGACCCCAGATGTAGGGTATTGCCAAAAATGGGTGTTTTTTAAAACCCAGAATATTATTGCAGTATTTCAAGCTTGTATTTCAAACTGACAAATGCTGAAAAGTCCCCTGATGTAGCATATTGCCAAAATTGGGTGTTTCTTTTAAACCCAGAATATTATTGCAGCATATCAAGCTTGTATTTCACACTAACATATGCTGCAAAGGCCCCAGATGTAGGGTATTGCCAAAAATAAGTTTTTTTAAACCCATAAAATTATAGCAGTATTTTAAAATGAACTTACATAAAATGTCTGCCAACTCCCACCTAACTAACAGATGGATAAAATTAGTTTTTCTGTGTCACTGGGCTCAGGGCAGGGTAAAAAGATTGTGCACTGCACCCACAAAACAAAATCTATGT